>NC_091288.1:14049402-14349402 GCF_032444005.1 Ranitomeya imitator
CCTGACAGGGGTGGGATCCTGTCAGTGAACGAAGGAGAAAGGACACGGAGCTATGCATGCCCTCAGAGCTGCAGCTCCCAGAAAGAGACATTCAGAAGGCAGAGCTGTATTGCAGTGAGCGTGAAGGAAGTCGTAGCAAAGGAGAGGATACCAGAAGGAAACCAGCCCAGCTCAGGCTGCCTCCTTCTTAGGTGCAGAAGCCCGGTAGCCGGAAAACCGAGGGAGTCAGGACCATTATGCTTTACTTCAGAGACAGGCAGTACAGCTAATTGCAAGTTACCTATCTGCACCTACACCCAGGAGGCACGGTGGCACCTCTCAGAGGCCGGGGCATGATAGAGTCCCTACAAACAGCCTCAAGCCACCAGTCATACGGGTTTTGTCCTATCCGACTACGGGGGACAGAGAGCGAGACACCACATCTTATGTGAAGCCATAAGCAGTAAGGGACTACACCACCACAGCGCAAGGGAAGGCTACTGATTTCCACATGGATAAGGGGACTCTGGATGTGCCTCCAAACCGGCCGGACTCTGCCTTCCTGTGATCTGGTGCCCTGGACTGTGGACGCTGAAGTCTTCAGTAAAGGTAAAGAGACTGCAACCTTGTGTCCTCGTTCTTCACTGCGCCTCACACCATCACCATCTACACACTGGGAAGCCCTGGGGACACACTTCACCTGTGGGAAGGTATACCATCTAGCTGCCATAACATCACCCCAGCGAACCCCTAAGCAGCGTCGGTCGCCCTGACAGAATACCACAGGTGGCGTCATGAACACAAACTTTATCCCTTTAAAGACCTTTCCCTTTCACACGGATGTCCCAGGGCCACGGACCAGGTCAGCCACCGTGTCATCCCCCTGTGAACTGCAGGACCCGGTACCGAGTACCCCACGGCCCCATGGGGGCGATTCAACGTTGGCGTCACAAACAGGATCTACTAAACCCCGTGAATCGGGTCATGTGCGCCTAGAGACTGTGCCAGAACTGTGCCTGAACCGTGTTTTATTGTGAGACTGTGTATTGCAAAAAGACTGCCAAAACCGCCGCCATTACAGCGCCACGAGGAGCCGTGGAGAAGAAGGGCGTGCCATCGTGGGCGGGACCAGAGAAGCCCGAAAAATAATGGCCGCCCACTCCAAGTACTACTGTACCATGCGGATATGTCCATCAGCAGCCGAGATCCACCTCCTGATCCTAAATGGCGGAAGAAAAAGAAAGAAGAAGCTCCGCCCCCGAAGGAGAGAACGGGAAAGGGATGAGGACCCAGCAAGAAGGAACATGGAGGACAAGATGGCGAGCGGAGGTCACCCGGAGAAGGGGGAGAAAGCCCGCGACGCTTCGCACCAATTGGAGGAACGGAAGATCCCGTCGTCACTCTTGAACCCGGAGGTTCTAGGAGCGGAGGTGGAAGAGCTGTGTCGTCAGCTCCAGAGCTCGTGGTATCGCGCGGCCGCCAGCATCCAGGAGCAACCAACCAGCGGAGCCTCAGCCTGCAGTGGAGGAGACCGTCACCGGAGACGCCGCGGCGGCAGGTAAGCAAACCGAACCTGCCCCGACCACCGACCAGACCCTCCTAGTGCCCATCGACTCCCCGCCATCGCCACCAGCGGCTGCACGTAGCTCGCCAGCACCCTCACCTGGCAAGGTGACTGCTGCATCTAGTTCTCATAGCACACCCGTCATCCTGTGCTCCAGATGCGCACGGACTGTCGAGGAGCAAAGGACAGTAGGCACCCAGACGCCTATCCGGAGCCAAGTCGCACCGTGCGTGGTACCTGGTAGCCGCCCATATCCAAAGGGACTGCCACAGTAAAACAAAGGAAATGTGAAAAATGACTGTACATAGTTAAAAGTTAATCCCTTGCTGTAAGTTCTAAAAATGACTGCTACAATTTAAAAGTTCGTTAAAACCTGACCAGGTTTCCATTTAAAGGGGTCAATCGTTTAAAGGGATCCTCTGCTTGCAGAGTTTCGTTTTGCTTCAAGGACATTTGGATCATGAACAGTGAATGGTCCACAAACTTTCCATTGCACATAGTTGGCACCCACATGGTGCACCTTGGTTCTGCCCACTTGCCGGCGTGGGTAGGGCCGTACTTGCTTGTAAATAGTTTGCACCTTCTTAAGGGTGCTTCCTACTGGTTTTACAAAAGAAGCTTTTGAAGAGACTGCTTCGTGAAAGTTATTATTGCTGCTGTTCTAAAGTGTTAATCGACTTGAATATTAATGTGACTGCTACGTTGCACTACTTCATTCAAAAGACTTGAATATTGTTTAAACCCTTAAAGGGAATGTTTAATTGTTGCACTTTTCTAGAATGATGATGTCTGATAGTGTTTGAAAGAATTAAAAGAAGTTAAATAGAATTGTATTCTTCCATAGTGAGTTGATATGAAGAATAAGACTGAACTGAGACTCTGATAAATGATGCACTTTTATATAGTAAACCCGTGGGGGTTAGTCGGAAACTTTGTACTTAGGAGAAAATAAAAGTTTTTTACTAGAAAGATAGTATACCCTTAAGGGGGTACTTGTATTTAATAGCTAGTTGATATATTGTTTGATATTGTTATTTAAATGGGCCCATAATGTATATATGTTATGATATGCAACGTTCAAGAGTCCTCACCTCCCATAAAGGGAAGCATCAGTTATATTAATTTGTTTCATAGCATTTCAAAAATTTGTATGTCTTTTGCTAACCTGTAACTGGTGTTTTTCTTTTCCTAGTCCGGGAGTACTGGATTTAACAGGGAAGGGATTGCAGCGCCCCAGGGTCCTGGTCGTCGCAGTGGTATTGCTTTCCTCACGTTTGGAGGCAAAGAAAGATAACTGCATCCAGGTATCACAAACATGCAACACATTTCACACTCCAGGCCACCAGGTGGAGCTCTGCTCCTATTTATTAGGTCACTCCCCACATAGGTAAAACTGGTCGCCTGTAGGGAAAGTTAGTCAGTTGCTTAAAGTAGTGTCGGTCGCCCTGACCGAATACCACAGGTGGCGTCACAAACACAAACTTTATCCCTTTAAAGACCTTTCCCTTTTACATGGACGTCCCAGGGCCACGGACCAGGTCAGCCACCGTGACATCCCCCTGTGAACCGCAGGACCCGGTACCGAGTACCCCACGGTCCCATGGGGGCGATCCATTATCATTCCA
Organism: Ranitomeya imitator; assembly: GCF_032444005.1. Lineage (NCBI taxonomy): Eukaryota > Metazoa > Chordata > Amphibia > Anura > Dendrobatidae > Ranitomeya > Ranitomeya imitator. Next base: position 14,052,571 of record NC_091288.1, read on the forward strand.
GGAACATCCCTTTAAGGGTTAATATAGGGTTTTTAACAGTCATAACTTTTTTATTTTTTATATCCTAGCTGTTTTTCTAATATTGCCATTTTGTGGTCAGTAAACTGTGTTGTATAATTATAGTTTTTGATGGAGTAGAAAAAAACAGCAATCCTGCCTTTGTTTTTTGGATTTTGTTTTTACAGTTGTTCATTGTGCAGTACACTTTATGGGTCAATACTATTATGATAAAACCAAATTTATACACTTTCCTCTATATGGGTTTTTTACTGCTTTGCTCAATAGAAACACCTTTTAACAAAGAAAAAGTTTTTGTGTCGTCGCATTTCAGGATCTTTCATTTTTATTTTTTTATTTTTTTCCCTAGATACATCAGTTTGAGCGATGGATGAACAAAAAAAAAAAAGCAATTCTGTCATTGTTTCCTAGATGTGACTGTTTTCTCATTCTGGACAGGTCCTTGTCTGCTGGGATTCATGGCGGCTGCAGACAATCACAAGTTTATACCATATAATGAGACACCCGATCATTATACACATCGCATAACCCGCTGGAGTTTCCAGAAGCTTCTGCTGATTACGGAAGATTCTTTTATAACTTTTTAATATTTCAGGTAAATAAAGTAAAATGGTCGTTAACTGGTTAATGTCAACACTATGACTGCGCAAAGCAAATAATAAAAAAAAGTGTGACGCCTTCGGATAACAATAGTCAGCGCTTACTAAACCCAGGATCCGTGTGATGATCTTTTTTTTCTGTTTCGGTTTAATCTTTTGATCTGGAAACCATCAGCAAGTTGCCGGTCACCGATCTCAATGTGTCTAGTTATTATTCACTGTTGTAAATATCTGATTATATGAACAACACGAGAAAAAAAAAATACAGATCAGTCAACAGCAGCTTTTTAATGGTTTCTGGGGATATTTTAACATGCGGTAATATAAAATAAAATAGCAAATTAAGCAAAAATGTATCGAAATTGAGCCCAACATAAATTTGGCAAAACTGGACTAGGTCACAACTGAGGGGATGAAAGGGTTAATAATGCGATCGCACAATTTGCCGTAAAACTGTATTATGCGATATACTAAAAAATCCACGTAAAACAAACTGATCAGTCACCAGCAATGACGCGGCCCCCGGACACGGGCGTCTCCACCACTGTTTACACTGGGGGTTGGAGGAAGCGTCGTGTTCACACTGTGCTCCATATACAGCTATAATGGAGGGGCCCATTGTGATCTTCACTGGAGGGCCACACTCGTCCATCTCATATACATGTAAATCTGCAGAAATATAAGGGGCCAAAAATGAGCAGTGTTGGGCCCACGGTGGGGGGACATTATACCAGGATGGGGCCCAGGATAGGGGACATTATACCAGGATGGAGCCCAGGATAGGGGACATTATACTAGGATGGGGCCCAGGATAGGGGACATTATACTAGGATGGGGCCCAGGATAGGGGACATTATACCAGGATGGGGCCCAGGATAGGGGACATTATACCAGGATGGGGCCCAGTATAGGGGCATTATACTAGGATGGGGCCCAGGATAGGGGACATTATACCAGGATGGGGCCCAGGATAGTGGACATTATACCAGGATGGGGCCCAGGATAGGGGACATTATACCAGGATGGGGCTCAGGATAGGGGACATTATACCAGGATGGGGCTCAGGATAGGGGACATTATATTAAGATGGGGAATAGGATGGTGGACATTATGCCAGGTAGGGGCCCAGGATTGGGGACATTATTACTAGAAGGGGCTCAGGATGGCAGTCTATTACAGGATGGGGTATAAGATAAGGGACATTATAGAAGAAGAGGCCCAGGATGGGGGATATTACTACTAGAAGGGGCTCTCAGCATAGGGGCATTCTATCAGGAAGGGCTCCAGGATGGCAATCATTACACCAGGATGGGGTCATTATACCAGGAAAAGTCCCCTTTCACCCTCTCCAGGTCCAGTGCCGAGTTTCCACCTCTGCTCGTAGTATCTGTTATTGTCCGCAGAGCTGCTGTCACTTCAATAGAGCTGCAGCCAATCACTGTGCTCAGCGGTGCCGCCAGATCTGATGACACAGGACACTCAGAGCCTCTGAGGTCACTGATTGGCTGCAGCGCTGTCAGTGCTGCAGACAATAGCATACATCGGGAGCAGCGGCGGAGATTTAGCGCTGGAATTGGAGAGGGTGAGGAAGGTGCAATATTTGTTGCTGTTTTTTTTTTTAATAAACTGAATGTGGAATCCCTTAGGGTCTGTGCACACAGTAAGTATTTAGTGCACCAGTTCGGCATCTCTAGGCGGCACAAACGCACATTTTTGCAGCGTTTTTGACATATGTTTTTAGTGCACATGTTTCCCCACTTGTTCTGGTAAGAACTGACATCCACCAGACTAAATCTGCAAGTCAGAAATAAGCAAGGTGTGCACGAGGCCTTAATGTCGGCTGGAAGCTGCGCCAAGTGTCCGCCAGCAGGGCAGGAGGCGCGAGGAATCTTGATACAAGTTGGACAATTCTTGTATTTGGACCATTTGGGTCACAAACTGGTGCAGATTATTTATGACTCCAGTGAGAATTCCACCAGAATTTTGGAGCAAAGTATAGCAGAAAAGGCGCGCAGCAGCCATAGTGAGCGCCATATAATAATAGTAATAGTGCCCGTCTGACCCGCCCGGCCCGGCCGCACCCTCGCTAACCCCTCTGGGCTCCAGCGCTGAAGGTGCCAGAGCAGCAGGACTCAAAACCAACCAAATAAAGGGGCTTTTCATTGCATCAGTCGCTCGTCCATTGTGTCTGATCCGGACAAACAGAACGCAGCAGTTTCCATTCTCTGTCCTGATCCTCTGCTACAATGGCCCTCCAGCAAGCGGCCCTGCGCCCCTCACTATGCCGGAGCCCCCCTTACCCCATCCTCCTCTCCCCCCAGCCCTGCTGAGTGTGCAGCCCTGATCTGCGGAGTCAGCATTATCCACTATGTAGGTGGCTGTATATATAAAGGCAGGGAGGCCGCCCAGAGCCGAGCCCGCTGCAGCCAGTCCCCGGCCCACTCAGGTAAGGCCTGCGCCATGACACATAGCCCGAAAACTGGGCGACAAATGTCATTACTGAAAAATTAAGAAAATCAAAACAAGTGAAGCCAAAATCAAAGAGAATAATTTAAATTTTTATATTTTTTAAACTACATTTGTTTTTTTTTGTTTTTTATTATTTTAATTAGGTTTTATTCCTGCCATTATTTACATTCATTTCTGCATCGATCATATTCATTTTATTTCTTTGCATTGTATATTGTGCTCTGATTTATTTTAGACCTTCTGTATATTATTATATATTATTATTCCTATTGTATTTCATATTTTGGTTGTTTTTATTCCCTTTTTATACTCATACTTGAAGTTATGATCTGGATGTAGATATACACCAACTTTTTTATTGATACTTTTCACTTTGTAATTCTGTAAATAATTTTTTTTGTATTCTATTAATATTATTTTAGATCTTTATAGATAGAAGATCGTTCCTCATTTTATTTTATCTTTTATTTATTTTAGATTCTTTCATTTAGATTTTTAGAACTTGTACTTTGCTATATGACCTGGTTGTAGATGTTATCAATCTTTCTTTATCTCTGTTATTTGTTAATATTCCAGTCAAGTATTAATAATGGTCTTTATGTATTTCATATGAGGAGGTATAGATAGATAGATGGTAGATAGATAGATAATAGATGATAAATAGATAATAATAATAATCTTTATTTTTGTATAGCGCCAACATATTCCGCAGCGCTTTACAGTTTGCACACATTATCGTCGCTGGTGTACAGCCACCACTAGATAGTGCTCATTACATATAGAATTATACATGTAACTCTAGGAGGAGATCACTACATACAAATTTATACAATCACTAGTAGAAGGAGCTTACTACATATAGATTTATACAGTCACCTCTAAAGGGAGTTTAATACATACAGATTTATATAGCCACCACTAGGGGGAGCTCACTACATACAGATTTATACATCCACCACTAGAGGGAGCTCACTACATACAGATTTATACAGCCACCACTAGAGGGAGATCACTACATACAGATTTATACAGCCACCACTAGAGGGAGCTCACTACATACAGATTTATACAGCCACCACTAGAGGGAGCTCACTACGTACAGATTTATACAGCCACCGCTAGAGGGAGCGCACTACATATAGATTTATACAGTCACCACTAGAGGGAGCTCACTACGTACAGATTTATACATCCACCACTAGAGGGAGCTCACTACGTACAGATTTATATAGCCACCACTAGATGGAGATCACTACATACAGATTTATACAGCCACCACTAGAGGGAGATCACTACATACAGATTTATACAGTCACCACTAGAGGGAGATCACTACATACAGATTTATACAGTCACCACTAGAGGGAGCTCACTACATACAGATTTATACAGCCACCACTAGATGGAGATCACTACATACAGATTTATACAGCCACCACTAGAGGGAGATCACTACATACAGATTTATACAGTCACCACTAGAGGGAGCTCACTACATACAGATTTATACAGCCACCACTAGAGGGAGCTCACTACGTACAGATTTATATAGCCACCACTAGATGGAGATCACTACATACAGATTTATACAGCCACCACTAGAGGGAGATCACTACATACAGATTTATACAGTCACCACTAGAGGGAGCTCACTACATACAGATTTATACAGCCACCACTAGAGAGAGATCACTACATACAGATTTATACAGCCACCACTAGAGGGAGATCACTACATACAGATTTATACAGCCACCACTAGAGGGAGATCACTACATACAGATTTATACAGCCACCACTAGAGGGAGCTCACTACGTACAGATTTATACAGCCACCGCTAGAGGGAGCGCACTACATATAGATTTATACAGTCACCACTAGAGGGAGCTCACTACATGCAGATTTATACAGCCACCACTAGAGGGAGCTCACTACGTACAGATTTATACAGCCACCACTAGAGGGAGCTCACTACATACAGATTTATACAGTCACCACTAGGAGGAGCTCACTACATACAGATTTATACAGCCACCACTAGGGGGAGCTCACTACATACAGATTTATACAGCCACCACTAGAAGGAGCGCACTACATACAGATTTATACAGCCACCACTAGAGGGAGCGCACTATATATAGATTTATACAGCCACCACTAGGGAATATAGATTTATAAAGCCATTTTTTTTTTCTTTAAAATTGGTAGTATGTAAGTCACTGTTATGAAAGATGCAGATATATGAGGTGCAGAGGTAGCTGTGGCACCTACAGTAGATCCTGGTGCCTGAGAGCACCTAATGGCCCCTCTGCTGCAGAAATAGCCATTACATGAGACACTGTTACACATTCATTCTTTAAAAAAAAAAAAAAAAAACAGAAAGTTTTGCATCTGTTTTAATGTTTTGTGCACAGATTATGACTTTAGGAATTGCCACATCAGTAATTCCCATATTATAACTTAGTAAAATATGAAAAAATAAATAAACGTACACTACACGGCTCTGAACACTTGAACCCTCTTTTTATAGTGAATTATAATGACCAGCCAGCCAATGGAAACCTTGGGTCAGTGGAAAGTGACTGTTTGGGAGGAAGAAAACTTCCAGGGGAAGAGATGTGAATTCCTCATTGAATGTCCCAACATTATGGAGAGAGGATTCCGCAAGATCCGTTCCATCAAAGTTGAAAATGGCCCGTAGGTGTCACCATCACGTATTACCACCAGATGGCGCTGAGGACATATCTTTATTATGTATTTTGCACAAAGTATCATAAAGTTGCAAAAAGTTTCTTCAAAGCAGCGATGACGTCAACGAGCGGCCGCCGTTCATTGTATCAGTCCAACATCGTTATCTAAAGTATATTCTAGGGAATTTCTAGACATTGACCCCAATGTGTTCTTCTTCCACCCAGGTGGGTTGGGTTTGAATACCCTGAACTCCAGGGGCAGCAGTTCATCCTTGAGAAGGGCGATTACCCTCGATTTGAGGCATGGAGTGGAAACAGTGGCTACAGAACCGAACATCTTCTGTCCTTCCGACCTGTGAAATGCGCAGTAAGGAGACCACAGACGTAACGGAGCGATGAGGTCACCATCCTTATTTCTGTGGGTAATTGTATGGATCACTTTTTTTTTTTTACTACAGAATCACAGCGACAGTAAAGTGACTTTATACGAAGGTGAAAACTTCCAGGGCCGAAAGTTTGAGCTTTGCGATGACTACCCCTCGCTGCAGGCCATGGGCTGGTGCTCCAAAGAGGTGGCTTCAATCAAGGTCAGCTCCGGAGGGTGAGTATCGTCCTCTGTCTCCCCTTAAATGTTTATTTCCATCTCATAGAGTGATGGCCTCTGACCTCAGGGACCCCCGCCGCCGGCTGTGCCCATGTCACCCCTCTCACCCGGCATCTCTCCTCTCCACAGCTGGGTAGGGTACCAGTTCCCTGGATACAGAGGCTACCAGTATGTGCTGGAGAGGGACAGACACAACGGTGAATTCAGGAACTACAATGAATACAGCACTCAGGCGCACACTAACCAGATCCAGTCCATCCGCCGGATCCAGCATTAAGGACGACCCCATCCAGATCCCCATCCCGGCCATGGACTGACCACTGACCCGCTTCCACAGTCATGCTGATAGTAATAAACTTATCTTTAATGATACATTGTGGCTTCTGTACTTTGTATTCCAGTCCCGGACACATTAAATATGCCCCATACCCATATACACAGCACCTCATGTTACATCTAGTGATTCCATCACTTATAAGGAAAATCATCACAAAACGTAACACAATATGGCAAATAAATGTGTCTCTTACTATGCAAGAATAGAGGAATCTCCTTATGTGATCATTCTTCTAGGTCACCACAAGGGGGGGCAAGAGATCAACATCAGAGGCAGCAAAGAGTCCTATCCCAATCCAAGATAAAGGTCAATACAGAAATGATGGAAGAAATCCTGATTAGAGATGAGCGAATTTGCTCGGGTTCATTTTTATTCTGCAAATTGCAGAGGGAACCCCGCTTACTGGATCATCCTGGATCCAGTAACCAGATTCCCTCTGAGGCTTGCCGAATAAGAGAGAACTCGAGCAAATTTGCTCATCTCTAATCCTGATCACAAAAGACAACCAGAAATGGCCGGAGCATGCTGAAAAGTGGCCCAAAACTTCTCATGTACCAGTTCAGTATCAGTAAAGACTGGCAAATGAGAAGTTTATACGCACTATAGCAGTTCTATTGTACATCTGAGCAGTATTATAGTAGTTATATCCTTGTACATAGGAGCAGTATTATAGTAGTTATATTCTTGTACATAGGAGCAGTATTATAGTAGTTATATTCTTGTACACAGGGGCAGTATTATAGTAGTTATATCCTTGTACATAGGAGCAGTATTATAGTAGTTATATTCTTGTACATAGGAGCAGTATTATAGTAGTTATATTCTTGTATATAGGAGCAGTATTATAGTAGTTATATTCTTGTACATAGGAGTAGTATTATAGTAGTTATATTCTTGTACATAGGAGCAGTATTATAGTAGTTATATTCTTGTACATAGGAGCAGTATTATAGTAGTTATATTCTTGTACATTGGAGCAGTATTATAGTAGTTATATTCTTGTACATTGGAGCAGTATTATAGTAGTTATATTCTTGTATATAGGAGCAGTATTATAGTAGTTATATTCTTGTGCATAGGGGCAGTATTATAGTAGTTATATTCTTGTACATAGGAGCAGTATTATAGTAGTTATATTCTTGTACATAGGGGGCAGTATTATAGTAGTTATATTCTTGTACATAGGAGCAATATTATAGTAGTTATATTCTAGTACATAGGCGCAGTATTATAGTAGTTATATTCTTGTACATAGGAGCAGTATTATAGTAGTTGTATTCTTGTACATAGGAGCAGTATTATAGTAGTTATATTCTTGTACATTGGAGCAGTATTATAGTAGTTATATTCTTGTATATAGGAGCAGTATTATAGTAGTTATATTCTTGTGCATAGGGGCAGTATTATAGTAGTTATATTCTTGAACATAGGAGCAGTATTATAGTAGTTATATTCTTGTACATAGGAGCAGTATTATAGTAGTTATATTCTTGTACATAGGAGCAGTATTATAGTAGTTATATTCTGGTACATAGGAGCAGTATTATAGTAGTTATATTCTGGTACATAGGAGCAGTATTATAGTAGTTATATTCTTGTACATAGGAGCAGTATTATAGTAGTTATATTCTTGTACATAGGAGCAGTATTATAGTAGTTATATTCTTGTACATAGGAGCAGTATTATAGTAGTTATATTCTTGTACATTGGAGCAGTATTATAGTAGTTATATTCTTGTATATAGGAGCAGTATTATAGTAGTTATATTCTTGTGCATAGGGGCAGTATTATAGTAGTTATATTCTTGTACATAAGAGCAGTATTATAGTAGTTATATTCTTGTACATAGGAGCAGTATTATAGTAGTTATATTCTTGTACATAGGAGCAGTATTATAGTAGTTATATTCTTGTACATAGGAGCAGTATTATAGTAGTTATATTCTTGTACATAGGAGCAGTATCATAGTAGTTATATTCTGGTACATAGGCGCAGTATTATAGTAGTTATATTCTTGTACATAGGAGCAGTACTATAGTAGTTATATTCTTGTACATAGGAGCAGTATTATAGTAGTTATATTCTTGTACATAGGAGCAGTATTATAGTAGTTATATTCTTGTACATTGGAGCAGTATTATAGTAGTTATATTCTTGTATAAAGGAGCAGTATTATAGTAGTTATATTCTTGTGCATAGGGGCAGTATTATAGTAGTTATATTCTTGTACATAGGAGCAGTATTATAGTAGTTATATTCTTGTACATAGGAGCAGTATTATAGTAGTTATATTCTTGTACATAGGAGCAGTATTATAGTAGTTATATTCTTGTACATAGGCGCAGTATTATAGTAGTTATATTCTTGTACATAGGAGCAGTATTATAGTAGTTATATCCTTGTACATAGGAGCAGTATTATAGTAGTTATATTCTTGTACATTGGAGCAGTATTATAGTAGTTATATTCTTGTACATTGGAGCAGTATTATAGTAGTTATATTCTTGTATATAGGAGCAGTATTATAGTAGTTATATTCTTGTGCATAGCGGCAGTATTATAGTAGTTATATTCTTGTACATAGGAGCAGTATTATAGTAGTTATATTCTTGTACATAGGAGCAGTATTATAGTAGTTATATTCTTGTACATAGGAGCAGTATTATAGTAGTTATATTCTGGTACATAGGAGCAGTATTATAGTAGTTATATTCTTGTACATAGGAGCAGTATTATAGTAGTTATATTCTTGTACATAGGAGCAGTATTATAGTAGTTATATTCTTGTACATAGGAGCAGTATTATAGTAGTTATATTCTTGTACATAGGAGCAGTATTATAGTAGTTATATCCTTGTACATAGGAGCAGTATTATAGTAGTTATATTCTTGTACATTGGAGCAGTATTATAGTAGTTATATTCTTGTACATTGGAGCAGTATTATAGTAGTTATATTCTTGTATATAGGAGCAGTATTATAGTAGTTATATTCTTGTGCATAGGGGCAGTATTATAGTAGTTATATTCTTGTACATAGGAGCAGTATTATAGCAGTTATATTCTTGTACATAGGAGCAGTATTATAGTAGTTATATTCTTGTACATAGGGGCAGTCTTATAGTAGTTATATTCTTGTACATAGGAGCCGTATTATAGTAGTTATATTCTTGTACATAGGAGCAGTATTATAGTAGTTATATTCTTGTACATAGGAGCAGTATTATAGTAGTTATATTCTTGTACATTGGAGCAGTATTATAGTAGTTATATTCTTGTATATAGGAGCAGTATTATAGTAGTTATATTCTTGTGCATAGGGGCAGTATTATAGTAGTTATATTCTTGTACATAGGAGCAGTATTATAGTAGTTATATTCTTGTACATAGGAGCAGTATTATAGTAGTTATATTCTTGTACATAGGAGCAGTATTATAGTAGTTATATTCTTGTACATAGGAGCAGTATTATAGTAGTTATATTCTTGTACATAGGAGCAGTATTATAGTAGTTATATTCTGGTACATAGGCGCAGTATTATAGTAGTTATATTCTTGTACATAGGAGCAGTATTATAGTAGTTATATTCTTGTACATAGGAGCAGTATTATAGTAGTTATATTCTTGTACATAGGAGCAGTATTATAGTAGTTATATTCTTGTACATTGGAGCAGTATTATAGTAGTTATATTCTTGTATAAAGGAGCAGTATTATAGTAGTTATATTCTTGTGCATAGGGGCAGAATTATAGTAGTTATATTCTTGTACATAGGAGCAGTATTATAGTAGTTATATTCTTGTACATAGGAGCAGTATTATAGTAGTTATATTCTTGTACATAGGAGCAGTATTATAGTAGTTATATTCTGGTACATAGGAGCAGTATTATAGTAGTTATATTCTTGTACATAGGAGCAGTATTATAGTAGTTATATTCTTGTACATAGGAGCAGTATTATAGTAGTTATATTCTTGTACATAGGAGCAGTATTATAGTAGTTATGTTCTTGTACATAGGAGCAGTATTATAGTAGTTATATCCTTGTACATAGGAGCAGTATTATAGTAGTTATATTCTTGTACATTGGAGCAGTATTATAGTAGTTATATTCTTGTACATTGGAGCAGTATTATAGTAGTTATATTCTTGTATATAGGAGCAGTATTATAGTAGTTATATTCTTGTGCATAGGGGCAGTATTATAGTAGTTATATTCTTGTACATAGGAGCAGTATTTTAGTAGTTATATTCTTGTACATAGGAGCAGTATTATAGTAGTTATATTCTTGTACATAGGAGCAGTATTATAGTAGTTATATTCTTGTACATAGGAGCAGTATTATAGTAGTTATATTCTTGTACATAGGAGCAGTATTATAGTAGTTATATTCTTGTACATTGGAGCAGTATTATAGTAGTTATATTCTTGTATATAGGAGCAGTATTATAGTAGTTATATTCTTGTGCATAGGGGCAGTATTATAGTAGTTATATTCTTGTACATAGGAGCAGTATTATAGTAGTTATATTCTTGTACATAGGAGCAGTATTATAGTAGTTATATTCTTGTACATAGGAGCAGTATTATAGTAGTTATATTCTTGTACATAGGAGCAGTATTATAGTAGTTATATTCTTGTACATAGGAGCAGTATTATAGTAGTTATATTCTTGTACATAGGAGCAGTATTATAGTAGTTATATTCTGGTACATAGGCGCAGTATTATAGTAGTTATATTCTTGTACATAGGAGCAGTATTATAGTAGTTATATTCTTGTACATAGGAGCAGTATTATAGTAGTTATATTCTTGTACATAGGAGCAGTATTATAGTAGTTATATTCTTGTACATTGGAGCAGTATTATAGTAGTTATATTCTTGTATAAAGGAGCAGTATTATAGTAGTTATATTCTTGTGCATAGGGGCAGTATTATAGTAGTTATATTCTTGTACATAGGAGCAGTATTATAGTAGTTATATTCTTGTACATAGGAGCAGTATTATAGTAGTTATATTCTTGTACATTGGAGCAGTATTATAGTAGTTATATTCTTGTATATAGGAGCAGTATTATAGTAGTTATATTCTTGTGCATAGGGGCAGTATTATAGTAGTTATATTCTTGTACATAGGAGCAGTATTATAGTAGTTATATTCTTGTACATAGGAGCAGTATTATAGTAGTTATATTCTTGTACATAGGAGCAGTATTATAGTAGTTATATTCTTGTACATAGGAGCAGTATTATAGTAGTTATATTCTGGTACATAGGCGCAGTATTATAGTAGTTATATTCTTGTACATAGGAGCAGTATTATAGTAGTTATATTCTTGTACATAGGAGCAGTATTATAGTAGTTATATTCTTGTACATAGGAGCAGTATTATAGTAGTTATATTCTTGTACATTGGAGCAGTATTATAGTAGTTATATTCTTGTATAAAGGAGCAGTATTATAGTAGTTATATTCTTGTGCATAGGGGCAGTATTATAGTAGTTATATTCTTGTACATAGGAGCAGTATTATAGTAGTTATATTCTTGTACATAGGAGCAGTATTATAGTAGTTATATTCTTGTACATAGGAGCAGTATTATAGTAGTTATATTCTGGTACATAGGAGCAGTATTATAGTAGTTATATTCTTGTACATAGGAGCAGTATTATAGTAGTTATATTCTTGTACATAGGAGCAGTATTATAGTAGTTATATTCTTGTACATAGGAGCAGTATTATAGTAGTTATATTCTTGTACATAGGAGCAGTATTATAGTAGTTATATTCTGGTACATAGGAGCAGTATTATAGTAGTTATATTCTTGTACATAGGAGCAGTATTATAGTAGTTATATTCTTGTACATAGGAGCAGTATTATAGTAGTTATATTCTTGTACATAGGAGCAGTATTATAGTAGTTATATTCTTGTACATAGGAGCAGTATTATAGTAGTTGTATTCTGGTACATAGGAGCAGTATTATAGTAGTTATATTCTTGTACATAGGAGCAGTATTATAGTAGTTATATTCTGGTACATAGGAGCAGTATTATAGTAGTTATATTCTTGTACATAGGAGAAGTATTATAGTAGTTATATTCTTGTACATAGGAGCAGTATTATAGTAGTTATATTCTTGTACATAGGAGCAGTATTATAGTAGTTATATTCTTGTACATTGGAGCAGTATTATAGTAGTTATATTCTTGTACATAGGAGCAGTATTATAGTAGTTATATTCTTGTGCATAGGGGCAGTCTTATAGTAGTTATATTCTTGTACATAGGAGCAGTATTATAGTAGTTATATTCTTGTACATAGGGGCAGTATTATAGTAGTTATATTCTTGTACATAGGAGCAGTATTATAGTAGTTATATTCTTGTACATAGGAGCAGTATTATAGTAGTTATATCCTTGTACATAGGAGCAGTATTATAGTAGTTATATTCTTGTACATTGGAGCAGTATTATAGTAGTTATATTCTTGTACATTGGAGCAGTATTATAGTAGTTATATTCTTGTATATAGGAGCAGTATTATAGTAGTTATATTCTTGTGCATAGGGGCAGTATTATAGTAGTTATATTCTTGTACATAGGAGCAGTATTATAGTAGTTATATTCTTGTACATAGGAGCAGTATTATAGTAGTTATATTCTTGTACATAGGAGCAGTATTATAGTAGTTATATTCTTGTACATAGGAGCAGTATTATAGTAGTTATATTCTTGTACATTGGAGCAGTATTATAGTAGTTATATTCTTGTATATAGGAGCAGTATTATAGTAGTTATATTCTTGTGCATAGGGGCAGTATTATAGTAGTTATATTCTTGTACATAGGAGCAGTATTATAGTAGTTATATTCTTGTACATAGGAGCAGTATTATAGTAGTTATATTCTTGTACATAGGAGCAGTATTATAGTAGTTATATTCTGGTACATAGGAGCAGTATTATAGTAGTTATATTCTTGTACATAGGAGCAGTATTATAGTAGTTATATTCTTGTACATAGGAGCAGTATTATAGTAGTTATATTCTTGTACATAGGAGCAGTATTATAGTAGTTATATTCTTGTACATAGGAGCAGTATTATAGTAGTTATATTCTGGTACATAGGAGCAGTATTATAGTAGTTATATTCTTGTACATAGGAGCAGTATTATAGTAGTTATATTCTTGTGCATAGGGGCAGTATTATAGTAGTTATATTCTTGTACATAGGAGGAGTATTATAGTAGTTATATTCTTGTACATAGGAGCAGTATTATAGTAGTTATATTCTTGTACATAGGAGCAGTATTATAGTAGTTATATCCTTGTACATAGGAGCAGTATTATAGTAGTTATATTCTTGTACATTGGAGCAGTATTATAGTAGTTATATTCTTGTACATTGGAGCAGTATTATAGTAGTTATATTCTTGTATATAGGAGCAGTATTATAGTAGTTATATTCTTGTGCATAGGGGCAGTATTATAGTAGTTATATTCTTGTACATAGGAGCAGTATTATAGTAGTTATATTCTTGTGCATAGGGGCAGTATTATAGTAGTTATATTCTTGTACATAGGAGGAGTATTATAGTAGTTATATTCTTGTACATAGGAGCAGTATTATAGTAGTTATATTCTTGTACATAGGAGCAGTATTATAGTAGTTATATCCTTGTACATAGGAGCAGTATTATAGTAGTTATATTCTTGTACATTGGAGCAGTATTATAGTAGTTATATTCTTGTATATAGGAGCAGTATTATAGTAGTTATATTCTTGTGCATAGGGGCAGTATTATAGTAGTTATATTCTTGTACATAGGAGCAGTATTATAGTAGTTATATTCTTGTACATAGGAGCAGTATTATAGTAGTTATATTCTTGTACATAGGAGCAGTATTATAGTAGTTATATTCTTGTACATAGGAGCAGTATTATAGTAGTTATATTCTTGTACATTGGAGCAGTATTATAGTAGTTATATTCTTGTATATAGGAGCAGTATTATAGTAGTTATATTCTTGTGCATAGGGGCAGTATTATAGTAGTTATATTCTTGTACATAGGAGCAGTATTATAGTAGTTATATTCTTGTACATAGGAGCAGTATTATAGTAGTTATATTCTTGTACATAGGAGCAGTATTATAGTAGTTATATTCTGGTACATAGGAGCAGTATTATAGTAGTTATATTCTTGTACATAGGAGCAGTATTATAGTAGTTATATTCTTGTGCATAGGGGCAGTATTATAGTAGTTATATTCTTGTACATAGGAGGAGTATTATAGTAGTTATATTCTTGTACATAGGAGCAGTATTATAGTAGTTATATTCTTGTACATAGGAGCAGTATTATAGTAGTTATATTCTTGTACATAGGAGCAGTATTATAGTAGTTATATTCTTGTACATAGTGGGCAGTATTATAGCAGTTATATTCTTGTACATAGGAGCAGTATTATAGTAGTTATATTCTTGTACATAGGGGCAGTCTTATAGTAGTTATATTCTTGTACATAGGAGCAGTATTATAGTAGTTATATTCTTGTACATAGGGGCAGTATTATAGTAGTTATATTCTTGTACATAGGGGCAGTATTATAGTAGATATATTCTTGTACATAGGAGCAGTATTATAGTAGTTATATTCTTGTACACAGGGGCAGTATTATAGTAGTTATATTCTTGTACATAGGAGCAGTATTATAGTAGTTATATTCTTGTACATAGGAGCAGTATTATAGCAGTAATATTCTTGTAATAGGAGCAGTATTATAGTAGTTATATTCTTGCACATAGGGGCAGTATTATAGTAGTTATATTCTTGCACATAGGAGCAGTATTATAGCAGTAATATTCTTGTAATAGGAGCAGTATTATAGTAGTTATATTCTTGTACATAGGGGCAGTATTATAGTAGTTATATTCTTGTACATAAGGGTAGTATTATAGTATAATAATAATAATAATTTATATAGAGCGCCAACATATTCCGCAGCGCTTTACAAATTATAGAGGGGACTTGTACAGACAATAGACATTACAGCATAACAGAAATCACAGTTCACAATAGATACCAGGAGGAATGAGGGCCCTGCTGCTCGCAAGCTTACAAACTATGAGGAAAAGGGGAGACACGAGAGGTGGATGGTAACAATTGCTTTCGTTATTCGGACGGGCCATAGTGTAAGGCTCGGATGTTCATGTAAAGCTGCATGAACCAGTTTCCTGCCTAAGTATGTAGCAGTACAGACACAGAGGGCTATTAACTGCATAAAGTGTATCAGAACATGATGCGAAGAACCTGATTATGTTGTTTTTTTTTTTTAATAGGCCACACAGGGATAGTTAGGTTAAAGTGTTGAGGCGGTAGGCTAATCTGAACAAATTAGTTTTTAGGGCATGCTTAAAACTGTGGGGATTGGAGATTAATCGTATTAACCTAGGTAGTGCATTCCAAAGAATCGGCGCAGCACGTGTAAAGTCTTGGAGACGGGAGTGGGAGGTTCTGATTATTGAGGATGCTAACCTGAGGTCATTAGCGGAGCGGAGGGCACGGGTAGGGTGGTAGACTGATACCAGGGAGGAGATGTAGGGTGGTGCTGAGCCATGGAGCGCTTTGTGGATGAGGGTAGTAGTTTTGTACTGGATTCTGGAGTGGATGGGTAACCAGTGTAATGACTGGCACAAGGTAGAGGCATCGGTGTAACGGTTGGTGAGGAATATGATCCTGGCAGCAGCATTCAGGACAGATTGCAGCGGGGAGAGTTTGGTAAGAGGGAGGCCGATTAGTAGAGAGTTACAATAGTCCAGACGAGTAGTTATATTCTTGTACATAGGAGCAGTATTATAGTAGTTATTTTCTTGTATATAAGGGCAGTATTGTAGTAGTTATATTCTTGTACATGGGGGCAGTATTATAGAAGTTATATTCTTGCACATAGTAGCAGTATTATAGTAGTTATATTCTTGTACATAGGGGCAGTATTATAGTAGTTATATTCTTGTACATAGGAGCAGTATTATAGTAGTTATATTCTTGTACATAGGGGCAGTATTATAGTAGTTATATTCTTGTACATAGGAGCAGTATTATAGTAGTTATATTCTTATACATAGGAGCAGTATTATAGAAGTTATATTCTTGTACATAGGAGCAGTATTATAGTAGTTATATTCTTGTACATAGGGGCAGTATTATAGTAGATATATTCTTGTACACAGCGGCAGTATTATAGTAGTTATATTCTTGCACATAGTAGCAGTATTATAGTAGTTATATTCTTGTACATGGGGGCAGTATTATAGTAGTTATATCCTTGTACATAGGGGCAGTATTACAGTAGTTATATTCTTGTCCATAGGGGCAATATTATAGAAGTTATATTCTTGTACGTAGGAGGCAGTATTATAGTATTTGTATTCTTTTACATAGGGCAGTATTATTGTAACTATATTCTTGTACATAGGAGCAGTATTATAGTAGTTATGTTCTTGTACATAGGAGCAGTATTATAGTAGCTATGTTCTTGTACATTGGAGTAGTATTATGGTAGTTATATTCTTGTACACAGGAACAGTATTATAGTAGTTATATTCTTGTACATAGTGGGCAGTATTATAGTAGTTATATTCTTGTAGATAGGGGCAGTATTATAGTAGTTATATTCTTGTACATAGGGGCAGTATTATAGTAGTTATATTCTTGTACATAGTGGGCAGTATTATAGTAGTTATATTCTTGTACATAGGGGCAGTATTATAGTAGTTATATTCTTGTACATAGGGGCAGTATTATAGTAGTTATATTCTTGTACATAGGGCAGTATTATAGTAGTTATATTCTTGTACATAGGGAGCAGTATTATAGTAGTTATATTCTTGTACATAGGGAGCAGTATTATAGTAGTTATATTCTTGTACATAGGGAGCAGTATTATAGTAGTTATATTCTTGTACATAGGGAGCAGTACTATAGCAGTTATATTGTTGTACATAGGGAGCAGTATTATAGTAGTTATATTCTTGCACATAGTAGCAGTATTATAGTAGTTATATTCTTGTACATAGGAACAGTATTATAATAGTTATATTCTTGTACATAGGAGGCAGTATTATAGTAGTTATATTCTTGTACATAGGAGCAGTATTATAGTAGTTATTTTCTTGTATATAGGGGCAGTATTATAGTAGTTATATTCTTGTACGTAGGAGGCAGTATTATAATAGTTATATTCTTGTACATAGGAGCAGTATTATAGTAGTTATATTCTTGCATATAGGGGGCAGTATTATAGTAGTTATTTTCTTGTATATAGGGGCAGTATTATAGTAGTTATATTCTTGTACATAGGAGCAGTATTATAGTAGTTATATTCTTGTACATAGGAGCAGTATTATAGTAGTTATATTCTTGTACATAGGGGCAGTCTTATAGTAGTTATATTCTTGTACATAGGGGCAGTCTTATAGTAGTTATATTCTTGTATATAGGGGCAGCATTATAGTAGTTATATTCTTGTACATAGGAGCAGTATTATAGTAGTTATATTCTTGTACATAGGAGCAGTATTATAGTAGTTATATTCTTGTACATAGGAGCAGTATTATAGTAGTTATATTCTTGTACATAGGGGCAGTATTATAGTAGTTATATTCTTGTACATAGGGGCAGTATTATAGTAGTTATATTCTTGTACATAGTGGGCAGTATTATAGTAGTTATATTCTTGTACATAGGAGCAGTATTATAGTAGTTATATTCTTGTACATAGGAGCAGTATTATAGCAGTTATATTCTTGTACATAGGGGCAGTATTATAGTAGTTATATTCTTGTACATAGGGGCAGTGTTATAGCAGTTATATTCTTGTACATAGGGGCAGTATTATAGTAGTTATATTCTTGTACATAGGAGCAGTATTATAGTAGTTATATTCTTGTACATAGGGGCAGTATTATAGTAGTTATATTCTTTCATGTAGGGGCAGTATTATAGTAGTTATATTCTTGTACATAGGAGCAGTATTATAGTAGTTATATTCTTGCATGTAGGGGCAGTGTTATAGTAGTTATATTTTTGTACATAGGAGCAGTATTATAGTAGTTATATTCTTGTACATAGGGGCAGTATTATAGTAGTTATATTCTTTCATGTAGGGGCAGTATTATAGTAGTTATATTCTTTCATGTAGGGGCAGTATTATAGTAGTTATATTCTTGTACATAAGAGCAGTATTATAGTAGTTATATTCTTGTATATAGGAGCAGTATTATAGTAGTTATATTTTTGTACATAGGAGCAGTATTATAGTAGTTATATTCTTGTACATAGGGGCGGTATTATAGTAGTTATATTCTTTCATGTAGGGGCAGTATTATAGTAGTTATATTCTTGTACATAAGAGCAGTATTATAGTAGTTATATTCTTGTATATAGGAGCAGTATTATAGTAGTTATATTTTTGTACATAGGGGCAGTATTATAGTAGTTATATTCTTGTATATAGGAGCAGTATTATAGTAGTTATATTTTTGTACATAGGAGCAGTATTATAATAGTTATATTCTTGTACATAGGGGCAGTATTATAGTAGTTATATTCTTGTACATAGCGGCAGTATTATAGTAGTTATATTCTTGTACATAGGGGCAGTATTATAATAGTTATATTCTTGTACATAGGGGCAGTATTATAGTAGTTATATTCTTGTACATAGGGGCAGTATTATAGTAGTTATATTCTTGTACATAGGGGCAGTATTATAGTAGTTATATTCTTGTACATAGGGGCAGTATTATAGTAGTTATATTCTTGTACATAGGGGCAGTATTATAGTAGTTATATTCTTGTACATAGGAGCAGTATTATAGTAGTTATATTCTTGTACATAGGAGCAGTATTATAGTAGTTATATTCTTGTACATAGGGGCAGTATTATAGTAGTTATATTCTTGTACATAGGAGCAGTATTATAGTAGACACTATATTTTGCATCGTTAACATAATATAAAAGATAACAGAAGTTCCCGTTAATCAGAGGAATAATGGAGGTAATTTCCAGTTATATTAAGGTCTCAGGAACTTGATCAGTTTGTTGAGGACCATATGACCGATTACTTCGCAAGATTAGTTTCTAAGGTAACCTGGAGGGGCAAGGTGAGGTCCATGGAGTGATGATCCGCTCTCCCCGCAGGTCCACCTTGGCACAGGGTGCAAACATTTATTTAGCTGCGGCTTCTATGACAGCAGAATATGTGATATGTCAGTAATCCCGGATACAGCGATCTCTATGTACAGATTTAAGCAGGGACATCTGGTCGTCACACTGTGGTCAATACGACCCAGCAGTTTGTTTTGCAGCCGCTGATAACAAATTAGAGCGGTTTTATTCTTAGATATTTGCCATGTGATTTATATGCGGAGATGTAAAAATAAGTATTTTATAGAGGGTCATTAATTAGATCTTAGAGCGACAATAGCAGGAGGAACGCTGGCAATATGTTTTATTATAAGCCCGAGATCTGGACTTTCTTCACCCAGGTGCAAAAATGTTTTCTTGTTATTATGCCGCCTATTACATATTAATAATCTTTATTTTTATATAGCGCTAACATATTCTGCAGCGCTTTACAGTTTTGCACACATCATCATCGCTGTCCCTGAGGGCTCACAATTTACATTCTCTATCAGTATCAAAGCATATACACCAATCTAATACCCACAAATAGTACCACTGGTAACATGATCAATATATACAGGGGTGCAAGGATGTGTGTAGCAACGGTTCAGTGCGTACGCAGGAAAATCAGAACAAGAAAAAAGCACCATCAGAACCAAAATACTAAAAGTACAAAAATGTATTGATGATACAATAAATACACAATATAAAATCAGAAAAGATGACAATTAAACACCAAAACAAGGGTGGAGCCACGTTAAATAGCTAGGCGAACAGGGCCACAGGCAGAGTAAATGGATGAAAATATATTGGTCAGCTCAAAAGTGCAAGTGCACAGTGCAATGAAGGTACCCACAAGAGTAAATGTAAATAGAGCGTGCAGCCAAGTTAAGGGTATATCTAAAACACAAGCAAATTGCATGGAGATAAAGCAGCCATAATCAAGGATCATATGGAGCAAAGACTGTAAACCAAAAGTGTATGAAAGCCTGGGAGTATTATCTGTTGTGGTGAAATATGTGTGTGTGTGTGTATATATATATATATATATATATATATATATATATATATATATATATATATATATATATATATATATATATATATATATATATACAGTATGTGTGCAGTGGACTATGTATAGATTTATTGTGTCACTGGCAATAATGTAACATCTGTCTTCAAAAGCTGCAGGTCGCACCCAGGTGTTAATATGTATTTTCCTGAGACAAGTAGACTTCTGTCTCCAATCTCACCAGGAGGTCCTGCTGGAAGCCAAGAAGAAGGTAACATTTGACACCTCCTAGCTCTTGGAAGAGAGATGTTAATTTCGGCCTGATAGTATCTCTGTGAGAACTTTTACACAAAGGATCTCAAGAGAAAATAATATATTAATTGGGGGGCGCGGCTGTGTTCTAATCAAAAAACAGGCAATTATGATATTATCCTGAGGGGCTGGTCTAGAAACCTGACCTCCAGACCAAAGCTATAAATTAGGGCTGTATACAGAGAAACGGTTCACATGTGAGGGCAGCCTAAGACGCTGATGTGTTCCACCAACTCCATTCACCCCTTCAGGGAGCAGAAAGCAAACTACCAGTTAGATGATTTCTGTAAGTTTTCTCCTGTTTATTTCATACTGTTTTGCATAAGTTGTATGTCTTTTTTATTATCATGTTTTTAAACCTTTTTCTTACTGTAAGCACTGAACCTTTTTGTATTAAAGTATAAAACTTTAACAAGTTGAACCTTGAATGTTCTAAAAGAATCCATAGCCTAAGGTGTATGAGCCTTAAGAGTGGTAGACATTATTAGTATTAATATTTCCGGGACTCATCGCCCGTGTGTTCGATGAGTGGTGGCAGCGTGTATGAGCGGGTGTGTGGCCTGGGTCAGTGTGATTTATGCTCCCATTACAGTATAGGACAGAGGTTGAATGCTGGACTGAGAGTGGGGAGATAGATTAACCCTTGCAGGCACAACCCAAGTCACATGCTGAGAGTGGGCACGTGACAAATTAGTTACACCACGGAGAGGGATCCGTGACACATGTAAAGACAGTGGTGCCACCCACCCCAACGCGCGTTTCAGCAACAGTGCCTTCTTCCCCGGAAGGGTACCTTCATGCATATATATTCACCCCTTTTGCTATGAAGCCCCTCAAAATTTCTGGTGCAAAGAATTCCCTTCATAAGTCCCATGCTTGTGCAAAGAATTCCCTTCATAAGTCCCATGCTTAGTGACAGGACGTCCCCTGTGTGCAATCTAAGGGTCACATGTCTGTCACTATATACACTTTACCTGAAAGGCCACAGAGGCTGCAACACCATCACCTAGAGACACCACAACCCAAACATTATGAACACCAAGGAGATCTCCAAACACCACCATGAAGATCAAGGAGATTTCCAAACACCATGAAGACCAAGGAGATCACCAAACAGCACCATGAAGACCAAGGAGATCACCAAACAGCACCATGAAGACCAAGGAGATCTCCAAACAACACAGTGAAAACTAAGATGATCTCCAAACAACACCATGAAGACCAATGAGATCTTCAAACACCACCATGAAGACCGAGGAGATCTCCAAACAACACAGTGAATACCAAGGAGATCTCCAAACAACACAATGAAGACCAAGGAGATCTCCAAACAACACAATGAAGACCAAGGAGATCTCCAAACAACATCATGTCATATCAGGGGAGCTCTCTTTTGCCACCTGGTGGTGATATCAGGCAGCTCTCTCTCGCCACCTGGTGGTCATATTAGGTATATTTACTGTATTGTCTGTAATTTTCTCATTTAACTCTCCGAAATAAACTGAAGTCATAAAACATAAAGGAAATGTCACTTCCCATCTGTGACACAAGTATAATGGAGAACTCGTCACCATCTATGCAATGGAAAAAAACTGCTGTCATAACTGAGGGATTCAGCCGCAGCCTGGAAGCCTATCTTCCCAGGAATGGCGCAGCGGCTGGGATCCGGGCGCGTCTGTTGCTCCGTCCCACGTTATCAGGTGATTACTGACAACAGGTTATTATGTTCTTTGTTTCTCAATGAATAATTAACAGAGACTTTTTTTGCTGCAGGTGAAACTGACAGAGCGGATGACTGGCAGACGGGGTGGGGATGGGGCAGAGAACAACGTGATCCGCAGGTGACATGAACGCTGGATTCTGGAGAGCATGTATCTCATTAACCTCTTCCCTGCCTGGAATATAGGCGAATAATGGAGGGAATGATGACTTCTTCTCCCTATGGATTTACTGCCCCCACCGGTCATTGCACGCGGTACTGCCCTGCGGCGTACTGCGGCGACATCGTCACGTGCTTCTCGATATCACAGGACACTACATGAAATAAGTCACAAGAGACCCGGGTTTATTCAAAGTAATAAAGAGACAACTAGTTACACGACTGAGCAGCAATTCTCCTGCTTACTGATGGTTTCCAGTTAAGATAAAATTTTAAGCAACTGGAAAAAAAAGAGAAAAAAATTGAAGAAAAAGTTTATATTTATATGAGAAACATTTCACAATAATAAACATTGGATCGTTGTTTACATTGGTGGAGACTATTAATATAGGGGTTGTGTGCGAGAGAAGCGGATGGGACCCTGCATGTATAACTGTTAATTTAATAATACTTATGGTAAAACCCTGCCTCCTTCTATACTTGGGGCATCCTCAAATTTTGAGGGGCCAATTCTGAATACTAGGGACTGTCCTAGAGAATCAGGGACCTGGCAAGCAGGACTGCTATGTCAGAAAGTCCCCAATGATGTCAGAAAGTCACCTGTGATGTCAGAAAGACCCCAATGATGTCAGAAAGTCACCTGTGATCTCAGAAAGACCCCAATGATGTCAGAAAGTCACCGGTGATGTCAGAAAGACCCCAATGATGTCAGAAAGTCACCTGTGATGTCAGAAAGACCCCAATGATGTCAGAAAGTCACCTGTGATGTCAGAAAGACCCCAATGATGTCAGAAAGTCACCTGTGATCTCAGAAAGTAACCAACAAAGATGGTGTAACAGGTGGGGAGAGATTGCTGGAGCACAGGAGGAGGGTGCGCGGTTTTTGGGGCACTGCTGAGTGAATTTGCTCGGGTACCCTCTTATTCGGCTGCAGAGGGAACCCGGATACCTGGATCGCACCGGCGGATTGGCTGATCGGCGTCACAGCTCCATGAGTCCCGGCGGTGTGACAGTCACAGCACATGTAGGCAGAGCCTGTGTGTGAGGATTAGTGCAGCATCGACTTCCTTACAGAAACAATCCAGGGCCGAATCCAGGATAATCTCCCCAAGACTAGAAGCCATGAGTGGAGCAGGACGGGCCCAGGGTCATTAGGGACAAGTGACTGCAAAGAGACTGTGCCATATCAGACACCAAAGTACCGACTCCAAAAACTAGTTGTTGGCCGAGCGGCCATCTCTCCCCCATACACAGGAGCACTCGGCTCACAGGAAGAAAGAAAACACCACTGAACACAAAATGTTCAGGAGGTGAAATCCCAACAGCCCGATCCTTCTCTCCTACAACGGAGGGGCAGGGGCATAGTGGGGGGATACCAGCACCTGGGGCAACCCATCAGCACCAGCACCCCGAAACCCATCAGCACCAAGTCCCCTCCATCAGTTCAGCATCGAACCCCTTATCCCCCAAGTACACATGGTGCATTGTAAACAATACTGATGTCATTATAGTTTGCCCTTTGCTTCTGTAGTTTTAAGTTAGAAAAATAAAAAAGTTATACATTGTTGTTATTTATTTTTCTTTCTTTCTTTCTTCTTTTTTTTTCATACAACTATGCTATTACTCTAACCCTAGTCCTAGCAGTAACCTTAGCCCTAACACAAATCGTAACCCTGGCTCTAACCCTAACCCTAGCCCTAACCTTGGCTCTAACCCTAACCCTAACTCTAACCCTAACCTTAGTCCTAGCCCTAACCTTAGCTCTAACCCTAACCCTAACTCTAACCCTAACCCTAGTCCTAGCCCTAACCCTAGCTCTAACCCTAGTCCTAGCCCTAACCATAGCTCTAGCCCTAACTCTAACTCTAACCCTAGTCCTAGCCCTAACCCTAGCTCTAACCCTAACCCTAGTCCTAGCACTAACCTTAGCCCTAGCCCTAACCTTAGCTCTAACCCTAACCCTAACTCTAACCCTAGTCCTAGCCCTAACCCTAGCTCTAACCCTAGTCCTAGCCCTAACCCTAGCTCTAACCCTAGTCCTAGCCCTAACCATAGCTCTAGCCCTAACTCTAACCCTAACCCTAGTCCTAGCCCTAACCCTAGCTCTAACCCTAACCCTAGTCCTAGCACTAACCTTAGCCCTAACACAAATCCTAACCCTGGCTAACATAACCCTAGTCCTAACCCTAACTTTAACTCTAACCCTAACTTTAACCCTAACCCTAGTCCTAACCTTAACTCTAACCCTAACCTTAGTTCTAGCCCTAACCCTAGCTCTATCTCTAAACATTAGTCCTAACCCTAACCTTAGTTCTAACCCTAGTCCTAGCCCTAACCTTAGCCCTAACTCTAACCCTAGCTGTAACCCTAAACTTAGTTCTAGGCCTAACCTGAATTATGCTTAGAAAAAGTTTGTAAAAAACTTTACAATGCTTAATAATGTTAGGTTTTTGTTGTTTATTTTTTTTTTTTACACTTTTATAATCTTGGGTCAGCTCCCCCATGAGATCCTCATCTGTCCTCAAACAATTGTAGAAGTCAGAGGATATGCAGAGAGCTGTGAGAGAGCGTGGTGCAGCACTCACAAGTCCACATTATTCAATAATGTTGCTGCCTACGCAGAGCGCAGCAGTGGAGATGAGTTTGCCATTGACTTCTGTGCTTTGCATAGGCAGAGCACAAGATGAGAAAGCTCACTTCACTATACTGAGAACCTTGTCATCTCTCTGGAGAGCACTCTCTACCGCTGGGTGCCACTCCGAGAAGAAGCGGCCCTGTGCAGTGGAGTCCTGACAGCGACAGTGGGAGAGAGGGGGTGAAACTTAGCGCCCACAAGACCGCCACTGTGACCTCATACACCACCATACACATCAGATGACCGACCAGTCAAGCCAAAATGTATGGCTGTGGTGGGCTTCCATGTAATGTGTTTGGGCCCCCGGAGCTGGTGACTACGGACGTTATCAGTGATATCACAGCTCCAGGGGTCCCGAGCAGGAGCAGTATATGGACCACATTTCCACCTGTTCAGTACAGCCAATGCTCGCCATGGACCACCTCATTCATAGCCCCACCGACAGCCCCCAGTTCTAAGCCCACCCATTAGATTTTGTGAGACGGTTCCAAAGAAGAGTTTCCCCTTCGATGTGATCTCATGAACAGTAATGGCGGACCCCCACGTTCATCGTCTGCTAGTGCACTAATAGGACCACCACTGACCGCTCCGTGACACTATATGGCGGTGGTTTTAAAGCGCAGACCAGCACCAAGTGGGTTGTTGTGTAGTTGTGACAGGTGCTGGCGCAGAGCAGATTTTGGGGGAAGCAGGTTGTCAGGCTCCGTTTTCAGTGCGCCCCTGACAACTGTGCATTATAGTGTGAACGTGGGGAGAGAAATATGGCAACCGTGCGGTGACGACAGACGGAGAAGAGCGCAGGCGGCTGCTGATACCATCGCGCTCCTTCTGCGGAGCCGGTTACCAGGATGCAGGACGGTTCCTTTTTATTGTGATTATACTGAGCAAACAGCTGCTCGGAGCCGAGATAAACAGCAGCAGGTGCTCTCCTGTGTCAGCCGGGCGGGGGCAGGGTGTGACACCAGCGTGGCACAGATCTCGCCAGGTATCTGGCCATACGAGAGCGGCGCCATGGAAAATGTGTCACATAAATCTCAATGTCCTAGTGATGAGAACACGGGGTCATCGAATGCTGGAGAGGTCTGTCAGCAGAATGCAGGCTGCCCCCTTATGGTGGTCTGTATTCTTCCGATGTAGCAGCAGCGTAGGCTGCCGGGGCGTACAGGATGAAACGCTTGCTCCAAATTAATCACCCGCACACAAACCCTGCGCGGTCCGATGCAGACGCCATGCATTTGGTGGGTTAGTAAGAAGAAGGTAACGAGCAGGATCTGACTACACAGGGTTTGTTTGTAGTCTGTTACCATAGTGACTGCAGGAGAGCTGCATACAAGAATAAACTGGACGATTTTCATCAAAACTGTTTACAAAGTTGTTTATCTTGTTTTAGCTGCATTACATCAATAAAAGAAAATTAGGCCAGAACTGATGGTAGCCTTTGACCCCCTCCGCCCCACTGCATTCACTACGGGACTATCGGAGAAAGCGGAGTGCGGCGCTGCTACCGTTATCAGTCCATGAATGAAGCCTCGGTGCCAGGGCGTCACCATTGCTGTAGTAAGACGGGTCACTTCTGAGCCCCATTTGCTTGATGAGTGCCGATCCTAATGATGGGAGCCCCGCACCCCTTCCCCAGCGATCAGTGTTCCTGTGCATAGGCAATAACAGACTAATCCCTTTAAATCCTGGGCATAAAAAACTGTAATATGTTATACAGTAACTGAACTGAAATAAATAAAGAGAATGTACAAAAACATGTTTCAATAAAATAAAAAAATCAAATTATTTTTCACAAATGTTTTTGAACATTAGAAATAAACAAACAAATTTGTATTATGAAGCCCGGGAAATGTAAAATTAACACTAATTATTCTCTGTGGTGTACAAGCAAAAAAAAAAAAAAAAAAACTAATAAAGTTAAAAAATAATGCAATAACGGATGTACAGATGGAGCAGATCTCGGGGCAGGTGCGGCCGCCTTCAGCACAGATGATGGCTGATAAAAGCAATGGTCGCCTGCGCTGTCAAGTGTCTGCGGATGGAAACATAAAAGAGCTGATAGGAGACACAGGAGCAGCTAATCCAGAGGTTAATCATTCACATCACCCACACTGATGGCTCTGCTGCCGCATCCAGGAGGACAGCTGTATCCTTAATGGGGTCCTCTGGTTTTCTAAGAAAGGTCCCCCATGAATCAGCTGATCACAAGATTTATCACATCTGCGATCACCAGTGGGGAGCCTGATACCAAGTGTTACTTTTTCCTACAGCGCCACCAGAGGAAAAATGAAGTATTACACTGTTCTCATTGATTAAAAAAAAGTGGTCTGTCTGTAAATTGCATGGAGATGCCAGGACCTCCAGAGAGAGAGACGCTCCTCATAGCAGGTCTACACTTTAGATTTATTTGTGAAGTTATGCTTTAATGCTGTCAAGAATTGTACATCAAACCCACACAAGTATATCTATATATTATACCCGGCCCTTTAATTGCCAATTGTCACAGAGCTCACTAGGTGAGGTGGATCCCCTAAGCCTAAGATCCATGTGGGCACACGGGCCACGGTGTAGGAGACAGGTGAGGGACACAGGACACAGACAGGAGATAGCAGAGGTACTGGAAGCTGCAGGCGGACAGAAGACGTCCTGGAAGCTGGCAGGCGGATATGTAGCAGAGGTTCAGGAGCTTGTAGACAGGTAGCCAAGTTAAGCAGCAGACAGGTCAGAGATGTCAGGGAGACCACAGACAAGTAGCAGAGGTGGTCAATTGCCACAAGCTGACAGGTAGTTGAGGGACTGGATGTCAGAGGCAGCCAGGAGATGTCCTGGAGACTGCACATAAGTAGCTGAGATACTTTAAACTGCAAGTAGGCAGGGGATGTCCTGGAGACCACAGACAGATAGCTGAGATACTGGAAACAGCAGGCAGGGGACGTTCTGGAGACTGCACATAAGTAGCTGAGATACTTGAAACCGCAGGTAGGCAGGGGATGTCCTGGAGACTGCAGACAGATAGCTGAGATACTGGAATCCACACGTAGGCAGGGGATGTCCTGGAGACCACAGACAGGTAGATGATACTGGAAACAGCAGGCAAGGGATGTTCTGGAGACTGCACATAAGTAGCTGAGATACTTGAAACAGTAGGCAGGCAGGGGATGTCCTGGAGATCACAGAAAGCTGAGATACTGGAAACTTCAGGCAGGCAGAGGACATACTGGAGACTACACGTAAGTAGCTGAGATACTGGAAACAGCAGGCAGGTTACATCCTGGAGACTGCAGCCAGGGAACTGTGCACAGGCAAACTAAGAGACTTACTAGAAAGTCTTAATATCGTAATACCAAGACCCAGGTGTGTGTCTTGAGAGGCCTTATATAGGCTCAGGCAGCTCAACACACGGGAGCACGTCAGGTTGATTGTAAAGCCCATTGTGCAGCACAAGAAGGTTTAGGGGACAAGGGTGTAGAGAGAAGAGCCCAGACCAAGGACAGGTGTGGATCACCAATGTGCTTCTTTCCTTAAATACTTTGTGCTGCTGTGACGTGACGTTCTGTTGAGAAATTTTCTTTATGTTGTGTATGATTAAAAGATTTTAGTAGGGCTCTTCTGCTACAATACAGAATGCAGCCAACCTGGTCTGGGCCCTGTCTCCAAGGGCCCCATAACAGCTGCACGGTCTGCCTCTATGGTATTCTCCTTGATTCTTGTATTACTTGATTATGTCCTGTATTGTTGACCCCAGCACTAATAGTGATGGCGGCACCCTCCCTGCACATACACGCCGGCTTCCTCTTTATAAAGTTCCTGGGGCCTGGAAATGAAATGACACAATGTTAGTCCAAGGCTCCTATACTCTGGTGCGCCAGCTATTCAGTTTCCCTAGAGCGCCCCTGTAGGAGAGATGAAGTACTACACCGGTCCCATTGTTGTGTCTGGTCCTCCAGAGACAGAGGTGTGCTCCTCTCTGGGCGATAGATGAAGATCACTATTGGGGGACTCTCCCATGGACATGTTATTATTAGTGACATCATCTACTTGCAGTCCTTAGTTCGACATGATGTCATCAAGAAAATTCCCCAAAAATCACATAAAACAATGTTTGCATGTGAATGTTAGAGGAAGCTTTGCCCTCCTTCTGGGCATCAGTGCCACGTCTGCAGTGTCACGGTCAGTGGCATCTCAGCATTACGGGGGCCGCTTCCATCTGCAGAATATCACCCAGATATGACACCCATAGGTGGAGACCCAGGCGTCATCAGCTATGTGTCAGGCTGTGCTCGGCCGCCCAGATGTACCCGATGCAGTGTTAAACTCCCTAATCCCGCGCCTCGACGCAGCGATACCTAACACTAGAGGTGCTCGCCCGGATAATCCTGCCTGCCATTATGAATATGGATCAGGTAACAGCTGGCTCCTTCTGGGGCTGCGGGCAATTAAATTGGTGGGTTACAAATGACATTTGCATTTTCCAAGAAACAGGCTTCATATGTAACCAGGCACCGGGCACGAAAGCGCAAAACAGATTCAGTGACAGCGAGGGGGGGGGATGACCGCGCCAATCCCTGCCCTGCTGCCCCGGCCCTCCGAGCTGCGAAGCCGTGAAATCCGTCATTTTATCCATCATCGCTCCAGCCGCCCTCAGATTATATTTACGTGGCACTAAGGTTGTTCTAGAAAAGCAGGTATTGCCCCTGCCGGATGAGCGGGCACGTAATTATTATTATTTGTGACCCCACGGAATACGACTCAAATGAGCAAAGACAGAAGACAGAATGATAAATATTGTTACAATGTATCCAAATTTACCTCCGAGTGACACATGCTGATTCCGGCTCCGCTACATGAGGGCACGACTATGAGCAGTGACTCCAGCATGGCGGCATTGTCTGTTGGAGTCTGCGGTAGTCGGAAATTAGAATCTTGCTCGATGGTTTCTCTGGTTTTATGTAAATGAAGCTTAATTGATTTATAATAAAACTTCTAACCGACTTTGTTGTTCATTTATTCTCCATTTACAGATCTCTGCTTGATGTCAGTGAATGAACATTTTTGTTTTAAACCAGAGGTTGAAACCTGCAAAGATCTGATGCTGCTCACAGCTGAGGGTTTGGTACATTTGGTTTATCGATTGCTGAATTTAAGCTGAACCTTGAAGCTGCACTTTGGCTGTTGACGCGTCGGGGGGCATTTATCACTGCAGACCAATCCTTCTCACCACAGAAGCCCGAAAGATTACAAAGAAACAGAAAATTTGGCCAAGTATAGAAACCCGTGTAACATACCAAGGTTCCCCCGCCAGCAAACACCCGACCGACTTTTTACTGACTTTTTCTAACTTGATGTGTATCCTGCCGGCATCTTTGGGGGATATTGTTTTAATTTGAATGCAAGTGTTTTGGGCAAAAAATTATATTTGCAATTAGGTTTCACCACAAATGTTAATATGCAAATTTTCCCTTCAGAGAAGAAGAAGACTAGGAAGCAGCGATCCTAAAAGTCAATGTGGACCCTCTAACGAGCCTTGTCACAAGACTTAGGATAAAAGCCAAACCATAATCTCAGTTTGCAGACACTGTGTTTGGGGGTACTGCCCCTCGTCAGTGCAAAGTATGAGATCTGCTTTGGCTATGTGAAAGGCGTCTGACCGGGATCCAAGGGGTAACGTTTCTCCATGCTGAGAATGACATGCCAAGGTGAGGAGACTTTTAAGTCTTGCAATGGTCCTTTGGGAAATTACATATGCAAATTGTCTCTTCAGAGAGGAAGAGGACTAGAACTTTAGCGCCACCTAAAGGAAATAGCAATCCTAAAAGTCAACATAAACCCTTTAACGAGCCTTGTCACATGACTCGTTTTACTTTCGCAGGCTCCTTGGGCCCAAATCATCAAAGCTTTCATGCTGGAAATCTGGAGTTAAAGATTTGAAAAGTTGCAAAATTTAGACGCAACCCTAAGTTTACAACTTTTGGATTCTTCACACAAGATTCTCCCAGCTACGCAGTGAATAGCGATGAGCGGACTCATGAAAGTTCTCTCTCTCTCTTTGTAACTCTTTTATCTGCCTATTTTGCTAACAGATCACATTAAAATGCACAGAAAAACAAAGAGCCTAAAAAGCAAAACAGTGAAAAATTTGTAGTTAAACTCAATTACAAAAATAATTTTTATCCTAAAATACATAATTTGCCTGCCCGCTATATCACACTGTCCTTTTATTCATTCATTTTTAGCACAGGTGATTCACATACGCTATGTGTTGTTGGTTTTTGTATATTTATTTATTTTATTTTTTTTACATCGATACACATTGCGTATATTTGAATTCCAATAATGTCTTATGCGTATTTTTTGTCGCCTGCACATTGCTGATTGATTGGGGCCATTATACAGTAAGGAACTATATGATGGAGGGGCTATATACCAGGATGGGGGACATATACCAGGATGGGGGCCATATACCAGGATGTAATATATGGGGTCATTACACTGTGGGGCGCTATATGATGGAGGGATGGAGGGGCTATATATCAGGATGGGGGCCATATACCAGGATGGGGGACATATACCAGGATGTGCTATATGGGGTCATTACACTGTGGGGCGCTATATGATGGAGGGATGGAGGGGCTATATATCAGGATGGGGGCCATATACCAGGATGGGGGACATATACCAGGATGTGCTATATGGGGTCATTACACTGTGGGGCGCTATATGATGGAGGGATGGAGGGGCTATATATTAGGTTGGGGGCCATATACCAGGATGGGGGACATATACCAGGATGTGCTATATGGGGTCATTACACTGTGGGGTGCTACATGATGGAGGGATGGAGGGGCTATATATTAGGTTGGGGGCCATATACCAGGATGGGGGACATATACCAGGATGTGCTATATGGGGTCATTACACTGTGGGGTGCTATATGATGGAGGGATGGAGGGATGGAGGGATGGAGGGGCTATATATCAGGATGGGGGCCATATACCAGGATGGGGGACATATACCAGGATGTGCTATATGGGGTCATTACACTGTGGGGTGCTATATGATGGAGGGATGGAGGGGCTATATACCAGGATGGGGCCATATACCAAGATGGGGGCCATATACCAGGATGGGGGAGACATATACCAGGATGTGCTATATGGGCCCATTATATTGTGGGGTGCTATATGATGGAGGGATGGGGGGCTATATACCAGGATGGGGGAGACATATACCAGGATGTGCTATATGGGCCCATTATACTGTGGGGCGCTATATGATGGAGGGATGGGGGGGGCTATATATCAGGATGGGGGCCATATACCAGGATGGGGGAGACATATACCAGGATGTGCTATATGGGGCCATTATACTGTGGGGCGTTATATGATGGAGGGATGGAGGGGCTATATACCCGAAAG
Source organism: Ranitomeya imitator (assembly GCF_032444005.1). Taxonomy (NCBI): domain Eukaryota; kingdom Metazoa; phylum Chordata; class Amphibia; order Anura; family Dendrobatidae; genus Ranitomeya; species Ranitomeya imitator. The sequence continues at coordinate 14,085,742 of NC_091288.1, forward strand.
AGGGGCATTTAAAGAAGGAAGTAAAGAAGTATTGTCCATTTATTGAGAGCAAGAAGAGATCTTACAAATGGCAAATAATTGACATACAAAGTTTAATATAGTCTCAGAACCTTTATATATATGACCTGGTAACCGGCTTCTGAAGATTTATTCTGACTTTGTTGCAGCCTCTATTCTGCATGGACCATCGTGGATTTACTCTCTCCGCTCGGCTGGCGCTTGTGTAACAGGTTCCTGCCGCCTCTGATGATTCCACTGGCAGAACTGTGCCAGACCGGCTTTGTAATGACATTAAACTGCGTTATGGCAAATTAAGATTTCATTTACTTTTCAGATAAGAGAGAAGTCACATATGGAAGGTGTTTGATAATGAGGACAGACAGTGATGTGTGCGGCTCTATGACCCCAGAGATGTGTGCTGGCGCCGCTCATAATCAGCAGTACAGGGCCGGCGCTTACAGGGGGCACAGCAAGCAAATTAGCAAATGCTTCATCTAGAAAGTGCACATATGAGGATGTGGACTATCTCTGCTGCACTTGTATGTCCTGGGCACAAATGCAAAATAAAACATTGGGACCTAAACCTTTATGTGTCTTTTATGTAAATAAAAAAATGGGCAGATAAGTCTTTGCAGCCCCTCAAGCACTAGCACCTGGTACAGCTCCTGCCCCTACAACCCCTATAGCTTCTGTATATCATATTACTAGTTAGAGGAAAGCAGACAATATTTTATATTAAATGTATCTATCATTTTTTATGTATATAAATCCAAAATATTGACCCCATTTACTAACAATTGACTGAATCATTATAGAGGTCAGAGCTTTGTGCTTTTCATACAGAGCTCCCCTGATATGCTTTACACACCCATAGAGTTACAGTACAGACCAAAAGTTTGGACACACCTTCTCATTTAAAGATTTTTCTGTATTTTCATGACTATGATAATTGTACATTCACACTGAAGGCATCAAAACTATGAATTAACACATGTAGAATTATATACTTAACAAAAAAGTGTGAAACAACTGAAAATATGTCTTATATTCTAGGTTCTTCAAAGTAGCCACCTTTTGATTTGATAACTGCTGTCACGTTCACGTCCTGACTGGTAGGCGTGAGCTCGGGGGGTTTGTGGCCCCACTGTGCCACAAACCAGACTACCCTGGAAGGGGCATGACTAGGACAGCTGCCTTGGTATTCTCTGGAGCCTATGATGGTGAGGTCAGGCTTGTGCAGCAACAGAAGCTAAGCAGAGCAGAACCGCAACGAATGAGGAGGGGAGCTGCAGCAAGAGATTTCTGCAGCAGCAGGAGCGGAGCAGAGCAGAACGGAGCAGAAACGCAGGAGTGTGGAGCAGAGGCAAAACCGCAGACAAGGGTAGAACCACAAAGTGCAGAGCCAAGAGCAGAGTAAAGGCATAGTGTGCAGAGCGAAGACCACAGTGAAGGCACAGAGTGCAGAGCCAAGAGCAAAGCAAAGGCTCAGAGTGCAGAGTAAGAAGCAAAGCAAGGTCGCAGAGTGCGGAGCCGAGAGCAGAGCAGAGAGGCACTGCAGGGAAAGAAACCACAGACAAGGAGACAGAGGTAGGACAAAGTTCAGACAAGGTAATGGAACAAGACAAGGTATACGAACAAAGACACAGGGACCAGGATATACAGCCTGCTGGAGGGCAGACAAACAAGATACAAGGCAAAGCAAGGAGAACAGCCTTCAGAGAAGGCAAGACACAGAGCAAGGCCTGGCAGCTCAGAAGCAAAACACAAACTGAGTTAACACATTGCACAGGCCCAGTCCACAGGGTGGAGCTGCCCTAAATACTGGAGGCCTCTTGGTAATTGGTCAGGAACAGATTAGACAGGTGCGTCCTGATTCTATAAGAACCAGAGAGTTCTGGCGCCGCCCCCCTATACACACAGCCAGGAAGCATGCAGAGAGCAGAGGAACAGAATATGGAGCTGGCAAGAAACAGAAACTACATCATGACCTGGAGCAGTGAGTAAGATGGTGTGTGAGGGATGGGAGGCCATGCAGTGATGCCAGCAGAGTTGTTACAACTGCTTTGCACACTCTTGGCATTCTCTTGATGAGCTTCAAGAGGTAGTCACCGGAAATGGTCTTCCAACAATCTTGAACTAGTTCCCAGAGATGCTTAGCACTTGTTGGCCCTTTTGCCTTCACTCTGCGGTCCAGCTCACCCCAAACCATCTCGATTGGGTTCAGGTCTGGTGACTGTGGAGGCCGGGTCATCTGGCGTAGCACCCCATCACTCTCCCTCTTGGTCAAATAGCCCTTACACAGCCTGGAGGTGTGTTTGGAGTCATTGTCCTGTTGAAAAATAAATGATGGTCCAACTAAACGCAAACCGGATGGAATAGCATGCCGCTGCAAGATGCTGTGGTAGCCATGCTGGTTCAGTATGCCTTCAATTTTGTCACCAGCAAAGCCCCCCCCCCCACACCATCACACCTCCTCCTCCATGCTTCACGGTGGGAACCAGGCATGTAGAGTTCATCCATTCACCTTTTCTGCGTCGCACAAAGACACGGTGGTTGGAACCAAAGATCTCAAATTTGGACTCATCAGACCAAAGCACAAATTTCCACTGGTCTAATGTCCATTCCTTGTGTTCTTTAGCCCAAACAAGTCTCTTCTGCTTGTTGCCTGTCCTTAGCAGTGGTTTCCTAGCAGCTATTTAACCATGAAGACCTGCTGCACAAAGTCTCCTCTTAACAGTTGTTGTAGAGATGTGTCTGCTGCTAGAACTCTGTGTGGCATTGACCTGGTCTCTAATCTGAGCTGCTGTTAACCTGCGATTTCTGAGGCTGGTGACTCGGATAAACTTATCCTCAGAAGCAGAGGTGACTCTTGGTCTTCCTTTCCTGGGGCGGTCCTCAAGTGAGCCAGTTTCTTTGTAGCGCTTGATGGTTTTTGCCACTGCACTTGGGGACACTTTCAAAGTTTTCGGACTGACTGACCTTGTTTCTTAAAGTAATGATGGCCACTTGTTTTTCTTTACTTAGCTGCTTTTTTCTTGCCATAATACAAATTCTAAGAGTCTATTCAGTAGGACTATCAGCTGTGTATCCACCAGACTTCTGCTCAACACAACTGATGGTCCCAACCCCATTTATAAGGCAAGAAATCCCACTTATTAAACCTGACAGAGCACACCTGTGAAGTGAAAACCATTCCCGGTCACTACCTCTTGAAACTCATCAAGAGAATGCCAAGAGTCTGCAAAGCAGTTATCAAAGCAAAAGGTGGCTACTTTGAAGAACCTAGAATATAAGACATAATTTTAATTGTTTCATACTTTTTTGTTAAGTGTATAATTCCACATGTGTTAATTCATAGTTTTGATGCCTTCAGTGTGAATGTACACTTTTCATAGTCATGAAAATACAGAAAAATCTTTAAATGAGAAGGTGGGTCCAAACTTTTGGTCTGTACTGTACATGGTAAGATCCTGTCTGCAGCCACCATGAGGGGGAGCTCCCTGTATACAGAGATACATGATAAGATCCTGTCTGCAGTCACCACTAGGGGGAGCTCCCTGTATACAGAGACACATGATAAAATCCTGTCTGCAGCCACCACTAGGGGGAGCTCCCTGTATACAGAGAAACATGATAAGATCCTGTCTGCAGCCACCACTAGGGGGAGCTCCTTGTATACAGAGATACATGATAAGATCCTATCTGCAGTCACCACTAGGGGGAGCTCCCTGTATACAGAGATACATGATAAGATCCTGTCTGCAGCCACCACTAGAGGGAGCTCCCTGTATACAGAGATACATGATAAGATCCTGTCTGCAGCCACCACTAGGGGGAGCTCCCTGTATACAGAGACACATGTTAAGATCCTGTCTGCAGCCACCACTAGGGGGAGCTCCCTGTATACAGAGAAACATGATAAGATCCTGTCTGCAGCCACCACTAGGGGGAGCTCCCTGTATACAGAGACACATGATAAGATCCTGTCTGCAGCCACCACTAGGGGGAGCTCCCTGTATACAGAGATACATGATAAGATCCTGTCTGCAGCCACCACTAGGGGGAGCTCCCTGTATACAGAGATACATGATAAGATCCTGTCTGCAGTCACCACTAGGGGGAGCTCCCTGTATACAGAGATACATGATAACATCCTGTCTGCAGCCACCACTAGGGGGAGCTCCCTGTATACAGAGATACATGATAAGATTCTGTCTGCAGCCACCACTAGGGGGAGCTCCCTGTATACAGAGATACATGATAAGATCCTGTCTGCAGCCACCACTAGGGGGAGCTCCCTGTATACAGAGATACATGATAAGATCCTGTCTGCAGCCACCACTAGGGGGAGCTCCCTGTATACATAGATACATGATAAGATCCTGTCTGCAGTCACCACTAGGGGGAGCTCCCTATATACAGAGATACATGATAAGATCCTGTCTGCAGTCACCACTAGGGGGAGCTCCCTGTATACAGAGATACATGATAAGATCCTGTCTGCAGCCACCACTAGGGGGAGCTCCCTGTATACAGAGATACATGATAAGATCCTGTCTGCAGTCACCACTAGGGGGAGCTCCCTGTATACAGAGATACATGATAAGATCCTGTCTGCAGTCACCACTAGGGGGAGCTCCCTGTATACAGAGATACATGATAAGATCCTGTCTGCAGCCACCACTAGGGGGAGCTCCCTGTATACAGAGATACATGATAAGATCCTGTCTGCAGTCACCACTAGGGGGAGCTCCCTGTATACAGAGATACATGATAAGATCCTGTCTGCAGCCACCACTAGGGGGAGCTCCCTGTATACAGAGATGCATGATAAGATCCTGTCTGCAGCCACCACTAGGGGGAGCTCCCTGTATACAGAGATGCATGATAAGATCCTGTCTGCAGTCACCACTAGGGGGAGCTCCCTGTATACAGAGATACATGATAAGATCCTGTCTGCAGTCACCACTAGGGGGAGCTCCCTGTATACAGAGATACATGATAAGATCCTGTCTGCAGCCACCACTAGGGGGAGCTCCCTGTATACAGAGATACATGATAAGATCCTGTCTGCAGTCACCACTAGGGGGAGCTCCCTGTATACAGAGATACATGATAAGATCCTGTCTGCAGCCACCACTAGGGGGAGCTCCCTGTATATAGAGATACATGATAAGATCCTGTATGCAGCCACCACTAGGGGGAGCTCCTTGTATATAGAGATACATGATAAGATCCTGTCTGCAGTCACCACTAGGGGGAGCTCCCTGTATACAGAGATACATGATAAGATCCTGTCTGCAACCACCACTAGGGGGAGCTCTCTGTATATAGAGATACATGATAAGATCCTGTCTGCAGCCACCACTAGGGGGAGCTCCCTGTATACAGAGATACATGATAAGATCCTGTCTGCAACCACCACTAGGGGGAGCTCCCTGTATATAGAGATACATGATAAGATCCTGTCTGCAGCCATCACTAGGGGGAGCTCCTTGTATACAGAGATACATGATAAGATCCTATCTGCAGTCACCATTAGGGGGAGCTCCCTGTATACAGAGATACATGATAAGATCCTGTCTGCAGCCACCACTAGAGGGAGCTCCCTGTATACAGAGATACATGATAAGATCCTGTCTGCAGCCACCACTAGGGGGAGCTCCCTGTATACAGAGACACATGATAAGATCCTGTCTGCAGCCACCACTAGGGGGAGCTCCCTGTATACAGAGAAACATGATAAGATCCTGTCTGCAGCCACCACTAGGGGGAGCTCCCTGTATACAGAGACACATAATAAGATCCTGTCTGCAGCCACCACTAGGGGGAGCTCCCTGTATACAGAGATACATGATAAGATCCTGTCTGCAGCCACCACTAGGGGGAGCTCCCTGTATACAGAGATACATGATAAGATCCTGTCTGCAGTCACCACTAGGGGGAGCTCCCTGTATACAGAGATACATGATAAGATCCTGTCTGCAGCCACCACTAGGGGGAGCTCCCTGTATACAGAGATACATGATAAGATTCTGTCTGCAGCCACCACTTGGGGGAGCTCCCTGTATACAGAGATACATGATAAGATCCTGTCTGCAGCCACCACTAGGGGGAGCTCCCTGTATACAGAGATACATGATAAGATCCTGTCTGCAGCCACCACTAGGGGGAGCTCCCTGTATATATAGATAAATGATAAGATCCTGTCTGCAGTCACCACTAGGGGGAGCTCCCTGTATACAGATATACATGATAAGATCCTGTCTGCAGTCACCACTAGGGGGAACTCCCTGTATACAGAGATACATGATAAGATCCTGTCTGCAGCCACCACTAGGGGGAGCTCCCTGTATACAGAGATACATGATAAGATCCTGTCTGCAGTCACCACTAGGGGGAGCTCCCTGTATACAGAGATACATGATAAGATCCTGTCTGCAGTCACCACTAGGGGGAGCTCCCTGTATACAGAGATACATGATAAGATCCTGTCTGCAGTCACCACTAGGGGGAGCTCCCTGTATACAGAGATACATGATAAGATCCTGTCAGCAGCCACCACTAGGGGGAGCTCACTGTATACAGAGATACATAAGATCCTGTCTGCAGTCACCACTAGGGGGAGCTCCCTGTATACAGAGATACATGATAAGATTCTGTCTGCAGTCACCACTAGGGGGAGCTCCCTGTATACAGAGATACATGATAAGATCCTGTCTGCAGTCACCACTAGGGGGAGCTCCCTGTATACAGAGATACATGATAAGATCCTGTCTGCAGTCACCACTAGGGGGAGCTCCCTGTATACAGAGATACATGATAAGATCCTGTCTGCAGTCACCACTAGGGGGAGCTCCCTGTATACAGAGATACATGATAAGATCCTGTCTGCAGCCACCACTAGGGGGAGCTCCCTGTATACAGAGATACATGATAAGATCCTGTCTGCAGTCACCACTAGGGGGAGCTCCCTGTATACAGAGATACATGATAAGATCCTGTCTGCAGTCACCACTAGGGGGAGCTCCCTGTATACAGAGATACATGATAAGATCCTGTCTGCAGCCACCACTAGGGGGAGCTCCCTGTATACAGAGATGCATGATAAGATCCTGTCTGCAGTCACCACTAGGGGGAGCTCCCTGTATACAGAGATACATGATAAGATCCTGTCTGCAGTCACCACTAGGGGGAGCTCCCTGTATACAGAGATACATGATAAGATCCTGTCTGCAGCCACCACTAGGGGGAGCTCCCTGTATACAGAGATACATGATAAGATCCTGTATGCAGCCACCACTAGGGGGAGCTCCTTGTATATAGAGATACATGATAAGATCCTGTCTGCAGTCACCACTAGGGGGAGCTCCCTGTATACAGAGATACATGATAAGATCCTGTCTGCAACCACCACTAGGGGGAGCTCCCTGTATATAGAGATACATGATAAGATCCTGTCTGCAGCCACCACTAGGGGGAGCTCCTTGTATACAGAGATACATGATAAGATCCTATCTGCAGTCACCATTAGGGGGAGCTCCCTGTATACAGAGATACATGATAAGATCCTGTCTGCAGCCACCACTAGAGGGAGCTCCCTGTATACAGAGATACATGATAAGATCCTGTCTGCAGCCACCACTAGGGGGAGCTCCCTGTATACAGAGACACATGATAAGATCCTGTCTGCAGCCACCACTAGGGGGAGCTCCCTGTATACAGAGAAACATGATAAGATCCTGTCTGCAGCCACCACTAGGGGGAGCTCCCTGTATACAGAGACACATAATAAGATCCTGTCTGCAGCCACCACTAGGGGGAGCTCCCTGTATACAGAGATACATGATAAGATCCTGTCTGCAGCCACCACTAGGGGGAGCTCCCTGTATACAGAGATACATGATAAGATTCTGTCTGCAGCCACCACTAGGGGGAGCTCCCTGTATACAGAGATACATGATAAGATCCTGTCTGCAGCCACCACTAGGGGGAGCTCCCTGTATACAGAGATACATGATAAGATCCTGTCTGCAGCCACCACTAGGGGGAGCTCCCTGTATATAGAGATAAATGATAAGATCCTGTCTGCAGTCACCACTAGGGGGAGCTCCCTGTATACAGAGATACATGATAAGATCCTGTCTGCAGTCACCACTAGGGGGAGCTCCCTGTATACAGAGATACATGATAAGATCCTGTCTGCAGCCACCACTAGGGGGAGCTCCCCTGTATACAGAGATACATGATAAGATCCTGTCTGCAGTCACCACTAGGGGGAGCTCCCTGTATACAGAGATACATGATAAGATCCTGTCTGCAGTCACCACTAGGGGGAGCTCCCTGTATACAGAGATACATGATAAGATCCTGTCTGCAGTCACCACTAGGGGGAGCTCCCTGTATACAGAGATACATGATAAGATCCTGTCTGCAGTCACCACTAGGGGGAGCTCCCTGTATACAGAGATACATGATAAGATCCTGTCTGCAGTCACCACTAGGGGGAGCTCCCTGTATACAGAGATACATGATAAGATCCTGTCTGCAGTCACCACTAGGGGGAGCTCCCTGTATACAGAGATACATGATAAGATCCTATCAGCAGCCACCACTAGGGGGAGCTCACTGTATACAGAGATACATAAGATCCTGTCTGCAGTCACCACTAGGGGGAGCTCCCTGTATACAGAGATACATGATAAGATTCTGTCTGCAGTCACCACTAGGGGGAGCTCCCTGTATACAGAGATACATGATAAGATCCTGTCTGCAGCCACCACTAGGGGGAGCTCCCTGTATACAGAGATACATGATAAGATCCTGTCTGCAGTCACCACTAGGGGGAGCTCCCTGTATACAGAGATACATGATAAGATCCTGTCTGCAGCCACCACTAGGGGGAGCTCCCTGTATACAGAGATACATGATAAGATCCTGTCTGCAGCCACCACTTGGGGGGATATAGAGAAGACAAACTATTAGTCCTATTCATTGACAGCATTCCTCACTGAAACGTGACTGACATACTGCACGCCAATCCTCCCTGTGTTTAGAGTCTCCTAATAGGACTCAACCTCACTTCTCAAGCATTTACTCTATCTAGGAGCCACAGCCCACAATGATGTAGATAGGAGAATTTGGTAATATTGTAAGCAGTGAAACCAGAAGCAGGTCATACATGTCCATAGAGATACATTGAGTATAAAAATGTATTTCCATGTTTTCTGGGGGGGTTTTCTGAGGTGAATAAATAGATTGTTTTTGATCCTATAAAAGTAGTAAGAATAATAATCAATTACAACAACATCATCTTTTTTCTTCTGTGAGTCTTCCCGGTATTTGGACCCACAACCTTAACATTACAGTCAGGAGCTATTAAGCCACAAGCTTACAAATGGGACAATTTTGTGCACTTGATCCATATTACCGGCTCTGACTCCACTGATTTCATGTTATACTGATACATTGTACACAGCAAAGTATTTCTATTTATTTGTATTCTCCAGGGAAAATACGAGTTTTTCATTCTATAAAAGGGCTAAAAAATGATAATGAAAAACATGTGATAATGAAAAAAATAACGTCATAAATATTCTTTAAAAATCAGTAAATAACATGGACATATTTGTGTCCCCTGTAATCGTAACGACCCGCACAACACAACGATCAGGTTATTTATGGGGAACGGTACATGATGCAAAAAAAAAAGGCATGATTGATATTTTTTCCCTATTAAACCAATAAAAATGTAATAAAAGTGTCACACTGAGGCTGTGTTCAGACGTAGCGGAAATGCCGCTTTGCTTCTGCAGGTGTCCGCACCAGACGACGCAGTAACAATCTTCTCTGATTATTGCGTGTTTGCTGCGTTTCTTTTATGCGTTTTCTCCCTTACTTGATGCAATTTTGGGGCAGATATGAAGCAGAGTTTTTAACGCTTTTACAGAAAAGCTTTGATTCTGCTCTGAAAAATGCTTTGCTTGTAAATTTAGACCGTGTTCACATGTAGGGTAAATGCTACGTATTTTCTGATGCTTTTTTTGCATAAAAGTTCTGCTGTGTTTAACTGTCCAAGCAAAGCGGATGTGATTTCATGAAAACTGCGCCCGCTGTGCGCCCAGGGACGCTGCGGACCGATGCCGTTTTGGTGCTCAATTTTCTCTCTTGTCTTCTATGTGGAGCCTAAAAACACACATAAAAAAACTGCAGATACTTTATTAAGTGCAGAATCAAAGCTTTTCTGTTCTATGAAAAAACACATTAAAAACGCGGCTTCACATCTGCACCAGAAACGCATCAAATAATGGGGAGAAGATTGTTATTGTGCAGTTGGTGTGAATCCTGCAGAAAAGAAAAGACACAGTATTTCTGCACCGTGTGAACACGGCCTTACAGACACCAGACGCCGGATGTCGTGTAGTGACGCTACATAAAGATGAGAAAGTTCTGGCGCCTCCGATTGTGAATGAGGAAACAAAAAATAATCCTCAGGTCCCAACTAGAGATGAGCCGGACGCACAGGTGATGTCGCTCCGGCCCAGGGGACTCAAAGCCACTGGAGACCATGGAAGGTAAGAGATTCCCGACAAGCTGCCCAGCACCGCTATCACACGCTGGACCCGAGACCCGTGAATCGATCTGCTCATCTCCAGTCCAAAGTGTCCCCAATACAGAGGACGGTCCTGAATTTGGGTCTGCACCCTGCCATTGCCCCTCTGAATTTAGTTCTTCACTGCTAGTGCCCCTATGACAACTCCTCTTTCCAGGGGAGGAAGAAATGGTAAATGGGCGTGGATTGGGGTGTGGCCAAAATTTGCCGTGGTGTGCCACGTGATCTGTTCCTCTTTCTGTTCTTCAAAAGTTGGGAGGTATGTGTAATGGACATACAAAGCTAGTGGTCAGTCAGCCGGTAGGACCTCCCACTGGACTCCTTAACCCCCCAGAATGATCAGGATTAGATGAAATAAATTGTGCAGTATTCTGATTTTCTCCCAAATGTAATATTCTGAGCTGCTCACCTCCTACAGCTCTGCACTTTTCTGCCTGCAGAGGTTTCCATTAGACGTTCCCTGTGAATGGGCGCTGTATGACTCTCTGTGCAGTGAGCTCCCCCTAGTGGTGGCTGTATGACTCTGTGCAGTGAACTCCCCCTAGTGGTGGCTGTATGACTCTCTGTGCAGTGAGCTCCCCCTAGTGGTGGCTGTATGACTCTCTGTGCAGTGAGCTCCCCCTAGTGGTGGCTGTATGACTCTGTGCAGTGAGCTCCCCCTATTGGTGGCTGTATGACTCTGTGCAGTGAGCTCCCCCTAGTGGTGGCTGTATGACTCTCTGTGCAGTGAGCTCCCCCTAGTGGTGGCTGTATGACTCTGTGCAGTGAGCTCCCCCTAGTGGTGGCTGTATGACTCTGTGCAGTGAGCTCCCCCTAGTGGTGGCTGTATGACTCTGTGCAGTGAGCTCCCCCTATTGGTGGCTGTATGACTCTGTGCAGTGAGCTCCCCCTAGTGGTGGCTGTATGACTGTCTGTGCAGTCAGCTCCCACTAGTGGTGGCTGTATGACTCTGTGCAGTGAGCTCCCCCTAGTGGTGGCTGCTGGCATTCAGATTTGTATTATTTAACATTATGGCTGTGTAAAGGGGGAAGAAAAGGATTTGGTGTCTTATATAAGATATTAGGAACTTTAATATTTATAAAAAAAATAAGAAATAAGTGAAAATATCTGTGCTTGTTAAAGTCATTTCCATATAAAAATCTAAAAAAAGTAATCCCTAGTGCATAGATGGCTTTCCATTCTCCCGTTCTAGTAACCTTCAGTCCATGTATTTCTTGGAAGCTGGGTGACAACTATGATGTTTGACATTACAATTTCCACCCAACTTTCCCAGACTCCAGCTTTACACTTATTATTACAGAACGGGAAGTGCCTCATTTATAGGAGCAGTTCCTGTAATAACCGTCACAGCTTCTGCTCCGTGTAACAAAGATTCAGTGTTCGGGGCAGGTTTTTTACAGCCTCTTATCTGTTCCTTCTTTGGGATCTGAACGCCCCATTTATAGGACGCACCGGAGATAACATTGTGCGAAATGCAAAACGACTTCTTTAAATCTACTTCAGTTTTTCTAGAGACTTTATTTTATGACAATAAGAACGGAAGACTCCAATAACAGAAAAAACGTATAAATAAAACATCATCAGAGTGAAAGTGATTGTCCAGGACCGCAACACTAATGGCGTATCTTCAGGATAGGTCATTAATATTGGACTTATGGGGGGGTCGACAGTCGATACCCCCACGATCAGCTGCTGGCAGCTCCTGCGGCAGCCAGATGTAAAGAATGACAGCTCAATGCACCGACTAGTGGCCATTTTTGGGTACTGCAGCTCAGCTTCTATGGAAGGGAATAGGAGTCGAGCTACAGTTCCTGAGAACGGCCACTACACGGTGAATGGCGCTTTGCCGATTCGGCTCAGTACACTGCTGCGGGAGACGCCAACAGCTGATCTTCGGGGCTATGACTAATCTTGAGGATAGGTCATCAGTATCACAGTCCTGGACAACCCCTTTTAAACATTGCTGGCCTTCACTGTGATGTACAGCCAAGGACCCGAAGCACAGACCCCACCCACCAAAATAAATACTGATGATCTATCATAAGTCCTAAAAAAACCTTTTAACATAAAGTCATAGACATTGTTATCCTATGATGAACCTTCAGTTTCTAAATGGTCGGGGTCTGGATTGCAAAATTTCCACAGCACTTCAATACCTGAATCTGTGCCTGGACCTGAGGCTGAGGGAAGGAGTGTGAACTGATTGCAATTACTACAGGGGCAGTCTGCTGTTGATTGTGCTATTTTGATGGAACTTTAGTAACAATTGGGCTCTTCATGGGAGTGGCCTTTATTCAGGGGTGGGATTTACAAAAAAATATATACATATGCCACCCACAAAGTACCTTGACATTTCAGATCTTCCTGAAAATTATTTTTAGACTGAATTTACTTGCACCATTTTTCATGTTCTTTTGTTGTTGCTCTTAACAGTGTGTTTGGGGAGTAAAAATCTCTGTAGTTCAGATGTCTAACACAATTTCTGGGGGCAGCTAGTGCAGCGCCCCGGAGTCCTGGTTCGTTGCAGTAATTTTATTCTTCCACCAGGGGGAGTGATGTTACGTCTGAAGGCAATGAAGGAGATCTTCTGTCCAGGTATCACAACCATTACATACACTTCACACTCTAGACCACCAGGGGGAGCAAAGGTTCTATCTATTAGGCCACTCCTCACACTTGGGTAAAACTGGTGGGTTGGGGAGGAAGTTAGTCAGAGTTCCTGGCTGGAGACCGAGACGGAAAGGTCTCCAGGTCGAGCTGGCTGGAGTGATCTCCAGTCAGATCCAGACTGTGGTCTGAGGAGGACGAGGGTACACGGAGCTGCGCCTGCATCCCATGCGGCAGCATCCTAGGAAAGGACACGAAAGGAATTGTGTTGCAGTGAGTGAGCAACGAAGTCATAGCAACAGGAGTGAAACATCAGTGGAAGACCAGCTAGAAGCAGGCTGCCTCTTTCTGAAGCGCAGGACCGGTGGCCAGAACACCGAGGGAGTAAAGAGCTCTATGCCGTTACTTCAGAGACTGGCAGGACAGTTAATTCCACGTTAGCTGCCCGACCATTTACCCAGGAATCACGGTGGCAACTTTTGGGGGCCGGGGCGTCTCTAGGGTCCCTATAAAAAGCCTCAGGCCATCAGTCATACGTGTTTTGTTCTATCCGACCACAGGGAACAGTGAGAGGAGTAACAACAGTGAGGACCTTATTGGAGCTTATGCAAGTAGGGACCTACTGTATTACTGTGCGCTAGGGGAAGGCTGCTGATTTCCACCTGGATAAGGGGACTCTGGATTTGCCTTCCGACCGGCCGGACCCTGCCTACCCTGTGGTCCCTACCCTCGACTGTGGATGCTGAAGCCTTCAGTAAAGGTAAAGAGACTGCAACCTTGTGTCCTCGTTATTCACCGCTCCTCACACCATCCATCATCTACTTACTGGGAAGCCCTGGTGACATACTTCACCTGTGGGAAGGTATACCATCTAGCTGCCATAACATCACCCCAGCGGACCCCTAAGTAGCGTCGGTCACCCTGACCGTATACCACAGGTGGCGTCACGAACATTATCCCTTTAAAGACCTTTCCCCCAGCATTTCATCAACGGACCTCCCGAGGGCCACGGACCAGGTCAGCCACCGTGACATCCCCACTGAGTACAGAAGAAGGTCCCGGATCCGAGTACCCCACGACGGCGATCCACTAGCACATCTACTGATGTATTGGTCACATTGCTAATGTGTTATGTGCTCTGGTCCACAGTCCGGAGGGTTAATACTAATGACTGGCTTCAGATACGTTAATTACAAGATATCCCGCAGCATTTGTGCGTGCAATAAAAGTCATCCTCTTATCCAGGAAGCCGGAGGCAGCGACAGGCGCAGGACAGGGTTATTGGGATCGCAGCCTGGAACTGCTGCAAAAAAGGCAAACAAATGATAAAACAGAAGACGAGGCCGCGATGGGGAAGAACATGGAGTATCTGATGGGAGGCGGAGATAACAGCTCGCACCATCTGTCTCAGGATCAGGAGCCTCATTCATTACCGCTCTGACTGTAGGAAAGCATTTCATATCAGTAATATTGTCTAAGGCCGCCTGATTATGGAGAGAATGGCCTATCACATCCCAGAAAACCAATGACATTATTAGTAATGCCGCTTATCAAGTCCCTGGAAACTAATGACATCACTGATAAGCATCATCATCAATGCCCTGGATCATAAAGCCATCACATAGATATATCCTATCAATTCTCTGGAACCCACTTACATCAATAAGATTGTAACCTATTCCTTTAAATCAAATGACATCACCGATAATATGCCCATGCAATTCCCTAGAATATGATAACATCACCGATAATATGGCCGTGCAATTCCTTAGAATATGATAACATCACTGATAATATGGCCGTGCAATTCCCTAGAATATGACATCACCGATAATATGGCCGTGCAATTCCCTAGAATATGATGATATCACTGATAATATGGTCGTGCAATTCCCTAAAATATGATGACATCATCAATAATATGGCCGTGCAATTCCCTAAAATATGATGACATTATCAATAATATGGCCGTGTAATTTCCTAGAATATGATGACATCACCAATAATATGGCCGTGCAATTCCCTAAAATATGATGACATCATCAATAATATGGTCGTGCAATTCCCTAAAATATGATGACATCATCAATAATATGGCCGTGTAATTTCCTAGAATATGATGACATCACCAATAATATGGCCGTGCAATTCCCTAGAATATGATATCACTGATAATATGGTCGTGCAATTCCCTAGAATATGATGATATCACTGATAATATGGTCGTGCAATTCCCTAAAATATGATGACATCATCAATAATATGGCCGTGCAATTCCCTAAAATATGATGACATCACCAATAATATGGCTGTGCAATTCCCTAAAATATGATGACATCATCAATAATATGGCCGTGTAATTTCCTAGAATATGATGACATCACCAATAATATGGCTGTGCAATTCCCTAAAATATGATGACATCATCAATAATATGGCCGTGTGATTTCCTAGAATATGATGACATCACCAATAATATGGCCGTGTAATTTCCTAGAATATGATGACATCACCAATAATATGGCCGTGCAATTCCCTAAAATATGATGACATCATCAATAATATGGTCGTGCAATTCCCTAAAATATGATGACATCATCAATAATATGGCCGTGTAATTTCCTAGAATATGATGACATCACCAATAATATGGCCGTGCAATTTCCTAGAATATGATGACATCACCAATAATATGGCCGTGCAATTCCCTAGAATATGATGACATCACCGATAATATGGCCGTGCAATTCCCTAGAATATGATGACATCATCAATAATATGGCCGTGTAATTTCCTAGAATATGATGACATCACCGATAATATGGCCGTGCCATTCCCTAGAATATGATGATATCACCGATAATATGGCCGTGCAATTCCCTAGAATATGATATCACTGATAATATGGTCGTGCAATTCCCTAGAATATGATGACATCATCAATAATATGGCCGTGCAATTCCCTAGAATATGATATCACTGATAATATGGTCGTGCAATTCCCTAGAATATGATGATATCACTGATAATATGGTCGTGCAATTCCCTAAAATATGATGACATCATCAATAATATGGCCGTGCAATTCCCTAAAATATGATGACATCACCAATAATATGGCTGTGCAATTCCCTAAAATATGATGACATCATCAATAATATGGCCGTGTAATTTCCTAGAATATGATGACATCACCAATAATATGGCCGTGTAATTTCCTAGAATATGATGACATCACCAATAATATGGCCGTGCAATTCCCTAAAATATGATGACATCATCAATAATATGGTCGTGCAATTCCCTAAAATATGATGACATCATCAATAATATGGCCGTGTAATTTCCTAGAATATGATGACATCACCAATAATATGGCTGTGCAATTCCCTAAAATATGATGACATCATCAATAATATGGCCGTGTAATTTCCTAGAATATGATGACATCACCAATAATATGGCCGTGCAATTCCCTAGAATATGATGACATCACCGATAATATGGCCGTGCAATTCCCTAGAATATGATGACATCATCAATAATATGGCCGTGTAATTTCCTAGAATATGATGACATCACCGATAATATGGCCGTGCCATTCCCTAGAATATGATGATATCACCGATAATATGGCCGTGCAATTCCCTAGAATATGATGACATCATCAATAATATGGCCGTGTAATTTCCTAGAATATGATGACATCACCGATAATATGGCCGTGCCATTCCCTAGAATATGATGATATCACCGATAATATGGCCGTGCAATTCCCTAGAATATGATGACATCATCAATAATATGGCCGTGTAATTTCCTAGAATATGATGACATCACCGATAATATGGCCGTGCAATTCCCTAGAATATGATGACATCATCAATAATATGGCCGTGTAATTTCCTAGAATATGATGACATCACCGATAATATGGCCGTGCCATTCCCTAGAATATGATGATATCACCGATAATATGGCCGTGCAATTCCCTAGAATATGATGACATCATCAATAATATGGCCGTGCAATTCCCTAGAATATGATGACATCATTGAGAATGTTCACAATAGGTAACAGATGGATCAATTAACCTCCAGTTTATTTGGCAAAAGAGAGGATGGTGCTTGTTCCTGTGGAGACCACATCGCTCTCTGATTCATCACATAGGGGTTGTAGGACTAGCCCACCATAAATAGGCACAAGAGCGACATTTCATGCTTTGTATTTTATTTCCGCCTTATCCAAAAATTACACCGCAAAGTGAAGTTTAGCAATGTTTCTGGTGACGTGCCGTCAGTTTAGAACAGAATGTGCAGCAGATATTACTCTTGGGAAACAAAAAGGATGTATTCTGCTGTATCATTATATGGAAGGAGCATTGGTCTAGAAATCCAGAGAACGTATTATTACCTGAGGGAGATCTCCTACATATTCTATTTAAGCCTGAGGGGCCATCACCAGAAATGTTGCTAAACTTCACCAGGGTAATTTTTGGATATAAGAGTTGCAACATGAAAAGCATTCAAAGACGTCCTTGTCGTGTGTATTTATGGTGTGATTTTCATCTAACAACTATTTGATCACTAATAATGAAGTTTATTGATTCGCTGGAATATGATGACATCCCAGATAATGTAACCAATCATTTTCTTAGAATATGATGACATCACTGAGAATGTAGCCAATCAGTGCCTTAGAATATGATGACATCACTGAGAATGCAGACTATAAATTCCCTGGAATATGACATCAGAGAATGTAACCAGTTTTTTAGAATATGATGACATCACTGGGAATGTAGACAATCAGTGCCTTATAATTTGATGACATCATCGAGAATGTAGCCAATCAGTTCCTTAGAATATGATGACATCACTGAGAATGTAGCCAGTTTTCTAGAATATGATGACATCACTGAGAATGTAGCCAGATTTTTAGAATATGATGACATCACTGAGAATGTAGCCAGATTTTTAGAATATGATGACATCACTGAGAATGTAGCCAATCAGTTCCTTAGAATATGATGACATCACTTTGAATTGAGCCAGATTTTTAGAATATGATGACATCACTGGGAATGTAGCCAATCAGTGCCTTATAATTTGATGACATCATCGAGAATGTAGCCAATCAGTTCCTTAGAATATGATGACATCACTGAGAATGTAGTGTTTTTTTAGAATATGATGAAATCACTGAGAACGTAAACATTCAAATAGAGAATGAAGACAGCGCCTCATACGTTGGTGAAAAATCGCAGTTCCTTTATTTTGCCCTCTGTGGCGACATTTCAATCTACATGATCTTCTTGAAAAAGATCATGCAGATCTAAATGTCGTCACAGAGGGCAGAATAAAGGAACTGCGATTTTTCACCAATGTATGAGGCGCTGTCTTCATTCTCTATTTGAATGTTTGGATATTTTCCGGGAAGGACTCTCTGGAATTGAGACATCACTGAGAATGTAGCCAGTTCCTTAGATTATGATGACATCACTGAGAATGTAGCCAGTTCCTTAGATTATGATGACATCACTGAGAATGTAGCCAGTTCCTTAGATTATGATGACATCACTGAGAATGTAGCCAGTTCCTTAGATTATGATGACATCACTGAGAATGTAGTCAGTTCCTTAGATTATGATGACATCACTGAGAATGTAGCCAGTTCCTTAGATTATGATGACATCACTGAGAATGTAGCCAGTTCCTTAGATTATGATGACATCACTGAGAATGTAGTCAGTTTTTTTAGAATATGATGACATCACTGAGAATGTAGCCAATCAGTTCCTTAGACTATGATGACATCACTGAGAATGTAGCCAGTTCCTTAGAACACGATGACATCACTGAGAATGTAGCCAGTTCCTTAGAATATGACATCACTGAGAATGTAGCCAGTTTCTTAGACTATGATGACATCACTGAGAATGTAGCCAGTTCCTTAGAACATGATGACATCACTGAGAATGTAGTCAGTTTTTTTAGAATATGACATCACTGAGAATGTAGCCAATCAGTTCCTTAGACTATGATGACATCACTGAGAATGTAGCCAGTTCCTTAGAACATGATGACATCACTGAGAATGTAGCCAATCAGTTCCTTTGAATATTTCCTTTAGATCCAATGACATCACTAAGAATCCTGTCTATCATACCTCTGCCTTTGCTGTGCGGACTATATGATCATACATTACATGTGGATGATATGGAGGGTGATGTTCATGTCTATGTGGTATTTGGTGAGAACAGATCGGGGCGGTGTACCTTCATATTTCATGGGAGCTTCGCACACGTTACACAGGGCAAACACACCGCGATATCACCACCAGCATGTAAATATATACACTGCCTTCATATACGTTATATATACAGGATGTACAAACACACAGCACAATGCAAACAGCTCAGGAGTCACATTACTCCGGGGAACACACCCAAAATCTGCTCCAGAAAAACATATTGGATCTTTGCGTAAATTTAATGATTGGTGGAAATTTCTTAAAGGTGCATGAAGCCAAACTGGCGACGTTGTGGTGGAGATGGTGCACACAGGGCAGACTTATCGCTGGGCCACTGGCCGCCATGATAATGGTTAATGAGTGAGTTACAACTTGTGCAGATCATTCAGGGAAGGTTTCCAAATCCAGACTGAAGAGCCATACATGCCCGACACACAGAAAAGCACGATGGGTTAAATAAATGAAAGACTCATTAAACTTTGTATCAATTTATTTTCACTCTAAAATACTAATCAGTCTTGTCCTTATTGTGTCCGGACGTGGCGCATGGCACGGTTCACATTGAAATCTCTGGCTTATCTGATGAACCAACGTCCCGAGTCCTCCAGGACACGTAACTGGCGCAGTCGTCCATTACGTATACTGTACGTTATAATACTTTTATATACAGGGTTGTGCAAAAGTTTTAGGCAGGTGTAGAAAAAATGCTGCAAAGTAAGAAGCTTTCTGACATAGAAGTGTAAAGGTACCGTCACACTAGACGATATCGCTAGCGATCCGTGACGTTGCAGCGTCCTCGCTAGCGATATCGTCCAGTGTGACAGGCAGCAGCGATCAGGCCCCTGCTGTGCTGTCGCTGGTCGGGGAAGAAAGTCCAGAATTTTATTTAGTCGCTGGACTCCCCGCAGACATCGCTGAATCGGCGTGTGTGACACCGATTCAGCGATGTCTTCACTGGTAACCAGGGTAAACATCGGGTAACTAAGCGCAGGGCCGCGCTTAGTAACCCGATGTTTACCCTGGTTACCATCCTAAAAGTAAAAAAAACAAACACTACATACCTACCTACAGCCGTCTGTCCTCCAGCGCTGTGCTCTGCACTCCTCCTGTACTGTCTGTGAGCGTCGGTCAGCCGGAAAGCAGAGCGGTGACGTCACCGCTCTGCTTTCCGGCCGCTGTGCTCACACAGACAGTACAGGAGGAGTGCAGAGCACAGCGCTGGAGGACAGACGGCTGTAGGTAAGTATGTAGTGTTTGTTTTTTTTACTTTTAGGATGGTAACCAGGGTAAACATCGGGTTACTAAGCGCGGCCCTGCGCTTAGTTACCCGATGTTTACCCTGGTTACCGGCATCGTTGGTCGCTGGAGAGCGGTCTGTGTGACAGCTCTCCAGCGACCAAACAGCGACGCTGCAGCGATCCGGATCGTTGTCGGTATCGCTGCAGCGTCGCTAGGTGTGACGGTACCTTTCGTAGTTTATTGTTAGCAATTACCAAAATGTAAAATGAACAAAAGAGAAGTGAAAATCCCTTCTATATATATATATAAAACACGTCTGGTCACCGCCCGTCGCCTTCATCACTTTTTCTAGGGATTATCATTTTCTTATATAGTTGAGACAGTCATCCTCTGAAACAGATACAGTTGTGTAGGAGCCTTAGGCTAGGTTCCCATTGCGTTAATGGGAACGCGCTAACGGACAGCGTTGCACGGTGAAATTAACGCCGTGCAACGCGTCCGTTAGCGCGCCCATTCACGGCAATGGGAACGCGCAGCACTAGCGCGTGCCATGTTCGGCACGCGCTAGCGACGCGCCGGTGTTTCCTGGCGCGCCCGCGGTCCGTTCCCCGCTCTCGCAGATCGGGGATCTGCGAGAGCAGGGACGTTACCGCGACCCCGGGACGCGGCCCCGTTAAAAACATTGCGTTAGCGCAACCCGCTAGCGCTAAACGGATTGCACTAACGCAATGTGACCCTAGCCTTAGAACTGTGAGAAAGAGCCAAAGTTTGCTGCAATGGTGAGGATGTGGAAGACAGTTTCATGTCACTGGCCATACACCATGGCGAGACTCAGCCCAGCATCAAGACACAAGGCAGTTATACTGCATCAGCAAGGTCTCTCCCAGGCAAAGACCTTACAGCAGATGGGTGATCACAATGTGCGGTTCCTTTTTTTTTTTCATGAAAACCAAGAAATTAGCAATGCTAAGGACTAGTGATGAGCGAGTGTGCTCGTTACTTGGGTTTCTCCGAGTATTTCCGCATGCTCGGAGATTTAGTTTTTGTCGACGCAGCTGCATGATTTGCGGCTGCTAGACAGCTTGAATAGATGCAGGGATTGCCCATTTGTTAGGGAATCCTCACATGTATTCAAGCTGTCTAGAAGCTGCGTCAACAAACTCAAGACCAAAACTCGGAGACCACTGGAGAATGCTCGGAGAAACTCGTGTAACGAGCTCATCGCTCATCACTGCTAAGGACTGTAGCAGTATTTGTTGGCCAAGAAAACTCTGAGTAGCAGATGAATGACACCATGAACCTTCCCTTCAACATCGGAAGATGTCCAGCAGTGTCATCAGCTCAGGACTTGTAGCGACCAGTGAGAACCCGCTACATCCATCTACTACCCGGAGAAGTATGGGCAGAAATCATCTTTACGGGAGAATTGTGACCAAGAACTTTCTACATGGAAACAAGGCCAATGACTATGAATGAAAGCATAGGGGTGCAGAAAAATGGCAGCAGGTCTCTGGACCGAGAAGCCAAAATGTGAAATATTTGCCTGTAAGAGAAGCAGATTATCCCCGAAGGTCTAGAGAGCGGCACAGTAATGAGGGTCTGCAGGAGCAGTGACGCCCGGTGGAGGGTCCGGAAAGTCTGGGGCTGCATTTCAGAAAACAAAGTTGTGGATTTAGTCATGATTATTAGTGTCCTAAATGAAATTCAGAAAGATACCCATCATGGAATACCATTAGGAGGCGTCTGATCATCTCCAAATTTATCCTGCAGCCGGACAGTGACCCCAAACATCCAGCCAGTGTCTTGGGAGTGATGATCCGGCCCCACAGATCCCTAATTTCACATCATTCCGTCTGCCTGGGATCACATGAAGAGACAGAAGGATCCGCAAAAGAATCATACACACAAGATCTGGGGTCAGCTCTCCAAGATGTTTGGAACAACCTCCGACTGAGATCCTCCACAAACTGTTAGAAGAACTAATGCTGTTTTGAAGGTAAAGGTTACTCACCAGATACTGATGGAATTTGGATTTCTCTTGTATTTATTCATTTTATTAATAAAAATAAATGAATAACACTTCTAGTTTTTAAAGCAATCTTACTTTTTATTTTACACGCAGCTATAACTTTTGCACAGAACTGTACATTTTATCATCACATCTAAAAAAAAAGTTTTACGATATGAGATTCTACTATATACCGGTAACTTTAAAAAGCGTTGGGGATCCCAGATTATGAGAGTTTTTGAGTCCTCGACCCCCCGATGTCACCAGTCCCACTGTCTCCTGCTTACATTGATCACATCGCTCCAATCACTGACCACAGATCAATAACAGGATGGTATGTTACCTAATGTTTAGGAAACTCTACTGTATAGATGTCCACTTGGCACTTCTGTGGTGGGTCACCTCCTTGGGATTCTCTGATATCAGCCAGACAGTAATACTACAAAGCTATGATCGGAGGTATCTACCCACCGATTACCATTACTACATGGAGCCATGGATGAGGCAGTATTACCAAGGTGGGGCAGTGAATAGAAGTTATCCTCTTCTACAGGACAGGTAACAACTCCCTGATCGTGGGGGTCAGACCACTGGGACACGCAATGATCGCAGAACATCAAATTTTTATCCCCATTAGGAAACTTTTATTCCCATTACAAACTGGAGCATCAGGTCTGACACCCAATCGCCACTCTATTCATATTCTATGAGGATGTTGAAAAAAAAAGCCACTCACAGCGTTCGACATCCCCATAGGCAAGGAGCGGTCGAGTGCGCATGTCTGCATTCTAACAGGGATAGACGTTCCCCATTCTGATGATTGGGGCGGGTCCCTAAGGTCGGTCCCCACAGATCAATATGTTGTCACCCATCCCCTCCTCGGGGGGAGTAATGAAGTTTGCAGAAATCAGGTTTGTGATTGAGTTTTATTGCAATTATTTAACTGTATGGGGACGATATATTTCCAGTGGTGGCTGTGACTTTTTATAAGTAATGTTAATGATTATCTTGTTAATAATAAAAAAAAAGTATTATTATTGAACAAAATAATTTGCACAATTGAATTATTTTAGAGGAAAATGATATACTGTGGTTAGAATAGAGAGCAATACAAGAGTGCTGCAGAATAAAGTGAGTTGTACTCATCAGATATTTATCTGCAGGTCATTGCCGGCCACATACACAGTGAAATGTCAGCAGAACTTCTTGGTGTCAATAGGACAGAATAACCACATAAAGGGTCTTAGTGTTTCCAGACTCTTCCCCACCCGCAGATGTCTGGGGATCAATCATGTTGGCTTTCAAATTGCTTTTTATTCATCATGAGAGATAAACTGCAGATACATGGGCAATAGAGGAGACGAGTAGGAATTATGGTTCACAGAGGAGTGCAGCATCATAAACAGCAAGTAGAGGAGTGCTGCAATAACAAAGACAGAAGGAAAGGTAGTGGAGAAGTGCTGCAAGAACAAAAGGCAGGAGAGGTAGTGGAGGATTGGTGCAGGAAGAGTGATAGTGGAGAAGTGCTGCAGGAACAAAGGCAGAAGGAGAGGTAGTGGAGGAGTGCTGCAGGAACAAAGGCAGAAGGAGAGGTAGTGGAGGACTGCTGCAGGAAGAGTGATAGTGGAGAAGTGCTGCAGGAACAAAGGCAGAAGGAGAGGTAGTGGAGGACTGCTGCAGGAAGAGTGATAGTGGAGGAGTGCTGCAGGAACAAAGGCAGAAGGAGAGGTAGTGGAGGACTGCTGCAGGAAGAGTGATAGTGGAGGAGTGCTGCAGGAACAAAGGCAGAAGGAGAGGTAGTGGAGGACTGCTGCAGGAAGAGTGATAGTGGAGGAGTGCTGCAGGAACAAAGGCAGAAGGAGAGGTAGTGGTGGACTGCTGCAGGAAGAGTGATAGTGGAGGAGTGCTGCAGGAACAAAGGCAGAATGAGAGGTAGTGGAGGACTGCTGCAGGAAGAGTGATAGTGGAGGACTGCTGCAGGAACAAAGGCAGGAGAGGTAGTGGTGGACTGCTGCAGGAAGAGTGATAGTGGAGTGCTGCAGGAACAAAGCAGAAGGAGAGGTAGTGGAGGACTGCTGCAGGAAGAGTGATAGTGGAGGACTGCTGCAGGAACAAAGGCAGAAGGAGAGGTAGTGGTGGACTGCTGTAGGAAGAGTGATAGTGGAGGGGTGCTGCAGGAAGAGTGATAGTGGAGGGCTGCTGCAGGAACAAAGGCAGAAGGAGAGGTAGTGGTGGACTGCTGCAGGAAGAGTGATAGGAGAGGGGTGCTGCAGGAACAAAGGCAGAAGGATAGGTAGTGTAAGGAGGTTGCTTTCCCTGCTCCTTGCCTGGAACCACTTAGTCAGACAGCTGGGTTGTTGGGGGGGGGGGGGGGGGGCGGAGACTTTCTGCCCTGGACAGAGGGGACCAGGTGACTGCTGGGAAGAGAGGGGTGTGGTCAGAAAAAGAGCAGGAGAGCAGAGAGAGGGCAGGCTGCAGCGCCATGCTCCCCTAAAGGTAGTGCTCCCCGTGAGGGCACTGAGGCTGAGAAACCCACCATAGTGAAGGCTGTATGTGAGGTGTAGACTCGGAAGCCTCCTGAATCAGAGAAGACTCTTCCCCTGACAGCTCAGAGACAGTGACCCGGGCGCAGCCCCAGTGACAAGCAAAGATCCCCGAGTGTGATAAGTAACTGCCCAGTGTGTGTGTGACATCGTTACTACAGAGAAACTGCCTGGCTAACATACAGAGACTCCTGCAGCAGTGACCCAAACTGTGCTACTTCCTGATTTTAGTTTCACTTTGAGGATAAAAGGCTGCAGAGGCTTAACCCCGGAGTCTCCAGTTCCTAGGAGACAGAGAAGAGACTTCAGGATCTTCAAGCGCTGCTGGTGACTGTATCCACGTTGGAATAAGGACCCTCCAGTCAGGACCTCCCTGGATTGATGTTACCAGAACATTCTTTAACCGTTTGCGATTCCGCTTAGCTGTTTACTTTATCTCTATTAACCCCCTGTTTACTCCCTGCGAGGAGAATCTTACTCCTGTTAATAAATTCCCCTCAACAGTTGGTCTGAGATGTTTACCTGCTGAAGCCTCCAATCAAATGCACTGGCAGGGTGCCGCAGACCCGATTAATGATGGCAAAAACACAGGTGCAAAAAATACCGATGAAACAACCACTTTCAATCCAGTGTTGGCTGTTTGGCATTAGTGCACAAAAATGATAAGAGATAAGTGTCTGTATGTGGCATTGTTCACACAGGCAATGTTACAGCCTATTACTAGCGCACATACAGGCGGGCCGCCCAGTGATACAAGGCGTATGCTGTGGGAACAGAGTCTCTGCAGAGGAGGAGTGCTGCAGGAAGGAAGAAGGAGAGGTAGTGGAGAACTGCTGCAGGAAGAGAGGAGGACTGCTGCAGGAAGAGAGGTAGTGGATGACTGTTGTAAAAGAATGGTAATGGTGGACTGCTGCCAGAAGAGAAGTAGTGGAGGACTACTGCAAGAAGAGAGGTAGTGAAGGACTACTGGAGGAACAGAGGTAGTGGAGGACTGCTGCAGGAACAGAGGTAGTGGAGGACTGCTGCAAAAAGAGGAAGTGGAGGACTGCTGCAAGAACAGAGGCAGTGGAGGACTGCTGCAGAAAGAAAGGCAGAAGGAGAGGTAGTGGTAGTGCTACAGGAAGAAAAGGAGGACTGCTGCAGGAACAGGAGGTAGTGGATGACTGTTGTAGGAAGAAAGGTAATGGAGGACTGCTGCCAGAAGAGAAGTAGTGGAGGACTGCTGCAGAAAGAGAGGGGACAGAGGACTGCTGCAGAAAGAGAACTAGTGGAGGACTGCTGAAGAAAGATAGATGGTGGAGGACTGTTGCAGAATCAATTGGAAGTAGAGGACTGCTGCAGGAGCAGAAAGGGAGTCAGGCTCATTATTTAATGTCCAGCAGTCTTTCCATATGAAGAAGCCTTCTACATGAAGTAGATTGTAATGTTGTACAATAAAAACAGAAAAAAACAAAACTAAAAATTAAACACACTTGGGAAAGCATTGTCCTAATGATTAGTCAGCCCTGACAATGAAAGTTCAGCAAATATGTACCTAACCTGAACCAGTCACACTACGCTGATTATACTGTATATTGTAGCCATGGGAAATGTCACCTCGAAGGCCTCGTTCACTCGGTCAGGAAAACCAGGAGTGGAACAATCAGAGGAAAAGTATAATAGAAACATCTGCACCACTTCTGCATTTATCACCCACTCCTGGTTTTGGCTACAAATACTGATGTAAAATACTGATCAAACACTGATAGTGTGACAGCAGCCTAAAGACGCATCCATTCAATGTCCCAAATAGACAGGAGAAACCCTGATATTTTGGATGTAGTGGAGGCACCCACTAGTGGAAGGACGGCATCTGTTTAATTAATAGCAATGTCTAAGGAGATTGTTAATAGTCTCTGGGAGGAAAAGTGGGGAGCTGGGAGGAAAAGTGGGGAGCTGGGAACAGCACGTGTGAATAGGGAGTGAAAAGGTTGTGAGAGCCAGAGAGCAGATACAAGGAGCAAGGGGACTGCGAGGGGTTAAAGGAAGATATGAGATACGGGGGTGCAGGGGACATTACATGAGATGGGGTGCAGGGGACATTACATTTGACATGGGGGTGCAGGGGACATTACATGAGATACGGGGGTGCAGGGGACATTACATGAGATACGGGGGTGCAGGGGACATTACATGAGACATGGGGGTGCAGGAGACATTACATGAGACACGGGGGTGCAGGAGACATTACATGAGATATGGGGGTGCAGGAGACATTACATGAGATATGGGGGTGCAGGGGACATTACATGAGATACGGGGGTGCAGGGGACATTACATGAGACACGGGGGTGCAGGGGACATTACATGAGATATGGGGGTGCAGGAGACATTACATGAGATATGGGGGTGCAGGGGACATTACATGAGATATGGGGGTGCAGGGGACATTACATGAGACACGGGGGTGCAGGGGACATTACATGAGATATGGGGGTGCAGGAGACATTACATGAGACATGGGGTGCAGGGGACATTACATGAGACATGGGGGTGCAGGAGACATTACATGAGACATGGGGGTGCAGGAGACATTACATGAGACATGGGGGTGCAGGAGACATTACATGAGACATGGGGGTGCAAGGGACATTACATGAGACATGGGGGTGCAAGGGACATTACATGAGACATGGGGGTGCAAGGGACATTACATGAGACATGGGGGTGCAGGAGACATTACATGAGACATGGTGGTGCAAGGGACATTACATGAGATATGGGGGTGCAGGAGACATTACATGAGACATGGGGGTGCAGGAGACATTACATGAGACATGGGGGTGCAGGAGACATTACATGAGACATGGGGGTGCAGGAGACATTACATGAGACATGGGGGTGCAGGAGACATTACACGAGACATGGGGTGCAGAGGACATTACATGAGACATGGGGTGCAGAGGACATTCCATGAGATATGGGGGTGCAGGGGACATTCCATGAGACATGGGGTGCAGAGGACATTACATGAGATATGGGGGTGCAGGAGACATTACATGAGACATGGGGTGCAGAGGACATTACATGAGATATGGGGGTGCAGGGGACATTCCATGAGACATGGGGTGCAGAGGACATTACATGAGATATGGGGGTGCAGGGGACATTCCATGAGATATGGGGGTGCAGGGGACATTCCATGAGACATGGGGTGCAGAGGACATTACATGAGATATGGGGGTGCAGGAGACATTACATGAGACATGGGGATGCATGGGATATTATATGGGATACAGGGGACATTACATGAGATATGAGGGTGCAGGGAACATTATATGAGATATGGGGGTGCAGGAGATGTTAATTAATGAGATGTCCAGGAAACGTCCAGACACTAGCGCTCAGCGCTGAGTCAGGTATCTGTTTGGAGTAGTAGTCCTCGGTGTCCGGCTACACCGGCATAACGCGAGCCGAACGAACAAAACGTTGTATCAAGCATTGGACGTCTGGCTCGACGTCAGCCCGGTGCAGAGATGGAGCTCGGGGGCGGTGGGCTGTGATCCACAGGTAACTGGGGTCTGTAAAAAAAATAGCAAGGACAGCTTATGTGAAGGACAGCCTACCGGGATGGTTACACTACAACTCCCAGCATTACAGGAGCTGCTGCGGCTCCGGATCCCTCTGCAGTCAGTCCACTCAAAAGTTGAAGAACTTTGCAAAGAAGTAAAATACAAATCCACAAACAGGTGACAGGATGCAAAGCAAAGTATACAGAAGAGTGTACAGAGGAGTATACAGCGGAGTACACAGTATAGGGAGGAGTATATAGAGTTACACATAGAAGTATATAGAGCACCATACAGAGGAGTATACAGAATTATACAGAGGAGTATACAGAAGAGTGTACAGAGGAGTATACAGCGGAGTACACAGTATAGGGAGGAGTATATAGAGTTACACATAGAAGTATATAGAGCACCATACAGAGGAGTATACAGAATTATACAGAGGAGTATACAGAAGAGTGTACAGAGGAGTATACAGCGGAGTATACAGCGGAGTATACAGCGGAGTACACAGTATAGGGAGGAGTATATAGAGTTACACATAGAAGTATATAGAGCACCATACAGAGGAGTATACAGAAGAGTGTACAGAGGAGTATACAGCGGAGTACACAGTATAGGGAGGAGTATATAGAGTTACACATAGAAGTATATAGAGCACCATACAGAGGAGTATACAGAATTATACAGAGGAGTATACAGAAGAGTGTACAGAGGAGTATACAGCAGAGTACACAGTATAGGGAGGAGTATATAGAGTTACACATAGAAGTATATAGAGCACCATACAGAGGAGTATACAGAATTATACAGAGGAGTATACAGAAGAGTGTACAGAGGAGTATACAGCAGAGTACACAGAATTATAGAGAGTATACAGAGTTACACATAGAAGTATAGAGAGGAGTATACAGAGGAGAATACAGGAGTACATAGAATTATACAGAGGAGTACACAGGAACACACAGCAGAGTATATAGCAGAGTACACAGGTGTGCACTGTATGTATGTAGCTACACACCTAACGTCTGCGTTCCCACTATGTATGTATTCTGTACCCATGGATGATGTCCGGCTCCCATATAAGTCATGTCAAAAGTGTAAAATCCAAGTAAACTGCGACCCCCGGGTAATTTCTTCCCATTAATCCATGATATAGCTAGTTATGGTGATTGTGTGTCCGGGGGAGACTTACCTGTCTGTCCTCGGGAGCAGGTGTACGGGTTCTGGTGAATGTGAGCAAAGCTGGAAAACCTATAGTCACGGGTGCCCAGATAAGAGACAGTGCCGAGAGTAAGACCACCCATCTGTAGTAAGGAGGAAACATCTAACCTGTGGGCCAAGAAAGACCACCTGTAGCTCTTGTGCCCATCTATGTTTGTCTAGTGAGGACCACCGAAGTGGCTGCGGGGCTCTATGTGCCAGATGAAGATGACCTGTAACTACTTGTCAGTGGCAGGTAAGCGACACCTGTAGCTGTATGTGCCCGGTGAGGGTCACCACTGTGCCCGGTAAGGACCACCTGTAGCTCTATGCAGGTATACTCGAGCTCTGCGCCAGATATGGGTCACCCGTAGTTCTACGCCCCTCTCCAGCTTAGTGCTATGCAAGGACCACCACCTGTAGCTTTATCCCAGGTCTCGGTCACAACTAGCATTGTGCTATGTAAGGACCAGCTGTAGTTGTATCCCGGCGCACTGCTAGGCAAAAACTACCTGTTGCGCTGGGTCAGGTATGAGCTACCTCCATATGTGTGCTTGGTAAAGCCCACCTGTAGCTTGATGGCAGGAATTGGCCGACTACAACTCTGTGCCAGGTAATGGGCACCTTCAGCTATGTGGCAGGTAAGGACCACCTGTAACTCTGTGGCAGAATACGACCACCTGTAACTGCGCCAGGTACGGACCACCTGTAACTCTGTGACAGGTACGGACCACTTGTATCTCTGTGGCAGGTAAAAAAAAAAAACACCTGTTCTGTGTCCAGTATTAGCCACCTCCAGTCCAGTGCCCAATAAGGACCACCTGTATCTCTGTGCCCGGTGAGGACCACCTGTATCTCTGTGCCCGGTGAGGGCCACCTGTATCTCTGTGCCCGGAGAGGACCACCTGTATCTCTGTGCCCGGAGAGGACCACCTGTATCTCTGTGCCCGGAGAGGAC
Organism: Ranitomeya imitator; assembly: GCF_032444005.1. Taxonomy (NCBI): domain Eukaryota; kingdom Metazoa; phylum Chordata; class Amphibia; order Anura; family Dendrobatidae; genus Ranitomeya; species Ranitomeya imitator. The sequence goes on from NC_091288.1 coordinate 14,116,712, forward strand.
CACCTGTATCTCTGTGCCCGGAGAGGACCACCTGTATCTCTGTGCCCGGAGAGGACCACCTGTATCTCTGTGCCCGGAGAGGACCACCTGTATCTCTGTGCCCGGAGAGGACCACCTGTATCTCTGTGCCCGGAGAGGACCACCTGTATCTCTGTGCCCGGAGAGGACCACCTGTATCTCTGTGCCCGGAGAGGACCACCTGTATCTCTGTGCCCGGAGAGGACCACCTGTATCTCTGTGCCCGGAGAGGACCACCTGTATCTCTGTGCCCGGAGAGGACCACCTGTATCTCTGTGCCCGGTGAGGACCACCTGTATCTCTGTGCCCGGTGAGGACCACCTGTATCTCTGTGCCCGGTGAGGACCACCTGTATCTCTGTGCCCGGTGAGGACCACCTGTATCTCTGTGCCCGGTGAGGACCACCTGTATCTCTGTGCCCGGTGAGGGCCACCTGTATCTCTGTGCCCGGTGAGGGCCACCTGTATCTCTGTGCCCGGTGAGGGCCACCTGTATCTCTGTGCCCGGTGAGGGCCACCTGTATCTCTGTGCCCGGTGAGGGCCACCTGTATCTCTGTGCCCGGTGAGGGCCACCTGTATCTCTGTGCCCGGTGAGGGCCACCTGTATCTCTGTGCCCGGAGAGGACCACCTGTATCTCTGTGCCCGGAGAGGACCACCTGTATCTCTGTGCCCGGAGAGGACCACCTGTATCTCTGTGCCCGGTGAGGACCACCTGTATCTCTGTGCCCGGAGAGGACCACCTGTATCTCTGTGCCCGGTGAGGACCACCTGTATCTCTGTGCCCGGTGAGGACCACCTGTATCTCTGTGCCCGGAGAGGACCACCTGTATCTCTGTGCCCGGAGAGGACCACCTGTATCTCGGTGCCCGGTGAGGACCACCTGTATCTCTGTGCCCGGTGAGGACCACCTGTATCTCTGTGCCCGGTGAGGACCACCTGTATCTCTGTGCCCGGTGAGGACCACCTGTATCTCTGTGCCCGGTGAGGACCACCTGTATCTCTGTGCCCGGTGAGGACCACCTGTATCTCTGTGCCCGGAGAGGACCACCTGTATCTCTGTGCCCGGAGAGGACCACCTGTATCTCTGTGCCCGGTGAGGACCACCTGTATCTCTGTGCCCGGAGAGGACCACCTGTATCTCTGTGCCCGGTGAGGACCACCTGTATCTCTGTGCCCGGTGAGGACCACCTGTATCTCTGTGCCCGGTGAGGACCACCTGTATCTCTGTGCCCGGTGAGGACCACCTGTATCTCTGTGCCCGGTGAGGACCACCTGTATCTCTGTGCCCGGTGAGGACCACCTTCAGCTCAGCGCCAGGCAAGGACCACCTGTAGCCCTGTGACAATACCACCTGTTGCAGGCTCCTCGGCGGCGGCGGTCCTGGCGGAGACGTCCCCGGGCCCCTCTGTACCGGTAGCTGTTGGCCGGCCGCTGTGACCCGCTGGCAGGAGGTGGCAGGTGTCAGCAGCTGTCTGCCGGAGCGCCGGCTTTATATAGCCCTCCTCCTTCCCACCAATTATCCCGGCGCTGTGGTTTATCAGCGGGGCAGCCCGGCCATCACACATATATACACACATACACACATACATACATGTCCGCACGGAGGATATTGGCTTTGCAGGTAATGGCAGCCGCTCTTCTCCGCGCACCTGTCACTTAGGTGCGTTGGTCCCGTGCAAATATTGACACAAGAGGGGGGAGGGGGCCCGGCAGAGGGCGAGGGGGGAGGAACCAGAACGTTTGGGGCTTTTTGCAGCTTTTTTTATGCAAACTAGTTATCTGTCTTTTGTTAATGCAGCCTGATGGGTCAGAAAGAGAAGGCGAAAAAAGCGGGTGCGGGGGGAGGGGCCCTGGATTTATTAACCTGCATTGAGACAACGCCAGCTGCCACTTTCCACCCACCTGCATGGGCTCATTTGCACACATTTCTGCCAGGAGGGGCACAGGTGATTGGGCTCCGGGGGTTGCTAGGCAGACGGCCCTTGATGGGGTATTTTAAGGGTATTACAGCCCCAGACTGCCCTTCACCACCATAAACAGACCTCATGAATTTGCTAACAGGCGCGTGTATTTTTCATTATTCCCATCTGCGCGGCTTTAGTTGCACCTGGCGTAACCGTTGTGTTACCTGACGGCGCTCGCCCAGGGCTGATACACCGACTTGGGTCCAGGACTATAGAAAGTCTTTTCTACAAAAACAGAAAATGTATCACAATAATTAAAAAAATGTAAAAAACGGACATTAGACGGGGGGTCTGAACGGCTCCGCGGCCCAATACTCTTTCCCATCGCGCCCCATCATCACTGGACAATACCCCTGTGCTATAAATGGTGGCGACACCGGCGCACAGTATAATAATGGCGCAGTCACTGTGCTACCCTGCCGATATCCCACTGCAGGCCGCGAAATATGGAGCCGCTGTTAGGGGTCCGCTCCTGCCCCCCATACTCCACAATGGGGAAACCTTCACGTGCGCTGATAACGCGTCTCACACGACCATCTGCTTTATTGATTTTCCTATTTGCTGCTGAACCATTTCCACAGATTCGCTGTTTGTCTGTAGGTGATGGTGACGGCTGCGGTGCAGGATTATCGCTCACTGCGGCCACAAATGCAATCCCTCCTCATCTGGTCGACTAGAAATCAATATTTGCTGTCTGCTCTGTGTATAAATCTCAGTTTTGGGAAATTATATGAGCTCCAAGCAGAACCCAGACTGGTACCTGAACCCCAACCATAACCCAGGCAGGTACCTGAACCCCAACCATAATCCAGACTGGTACCTGAACCACAACCATAATCCAGACTGGTACCTGAACCCCAACCATAATCCAGACTGGTACCTGAACCCAAGCAGAACCCAGACTGGTACCTGAACCCCAACCATAACCCAGGCAGGTACCTGAACCCCAACCATAATCCAGACTGGTACCTGAACCCAAGCAGTAACCCAGACTGGTACGTGAACCCCAACAGTAACCCAGACTGGTACCTGAACCCCAACCCTAATCCACACTGGTACCTGAACCCCAACCCTAATCCACACTGGTACCTGAACCCCAACAATAATCCAGACTGGTACCTGAACACAAGCAGTAACCCAGACTGGTACCTGAACCCAAGCAGTAACCCAGACTGGTACCTGAACCCCAACCATAGTCCAGACAGGTACCTGAACCCCAACCATAATCCAGACTGGTACCTGAACACAAGCAGTAACCCAGACTGGTACCTGAACCCCAATCATAATACAGACTGGTACCTGAACCCCAACCATAATCCAGACTGGTACCTGAACCCAAGCAGTAACCCAGACTGGTACCTGAACCCCAACCATAACCCAGACTGGTACCTGAACCACAACCATAACCCAGACAGGTACCTGAACCCCAACCATAATCCAGACTGGTACCTGAACCCAAGCAGAAACCCAGACTGGTACCTGAACCCAAACAGTAACCCAGACTGGTACCTGAACCCCAATCATAATACAGACTGGTACCTGAACCCCAACCATAATCCAGACTGGTACCTGAACCCAAGCAGTAACCCAGACTGGTACCTGAACCCCAACCATAACCCAGACTGGTACCTGAACCACAACCATAACCCAGACAGGTACCTGAACCCCAACCATAATCCAGACTGGTACCTGAACTCAAGCAGTAACCCAGACTGGTACCTGAACCCAAACAGTAACCCAGACTGGTACCTGAACCCCAATCATAACCCAGACTGGTACCTGAACCCCAACCGTAATCCAGACTGGTACCTGAACCCCAACAGTAACCCAGACAGGTACCTGAACCCCAACCATAATCCAGACTGGTACCTGAACTCAAGCAGTAACCCAGACTGGTACCTGAACCCAAACAGTAACCCAGACAGGTACCTGAACCCCAACCATAATCCAGACTGGTACCTGAACTCAAGCAGTAACCCAGACTGGTACCTGAACCCAAACAGTAACCCAGACAGGTACCTGAACCCCAACCATAATCCAGACTGGTACCTGAACCCAAGCAGTAACCCAGACTGGTACCTGAACCCAAACAGTAACCCAGACTGGTACCTGAACCCCAATCATAACCCAGACTGGTACCTGAACCCCAACCGTAATCCAGACTGGTACCTGAACCCCAACAGTAACCCAGACTAGTACCCCAACCCTAAACATAAGTCAGACTAGTACCCCAACCCTAAACATAACTCAGACTAGTACCCCAACCCTAAACATAAGTCAGACTAGTACCCCAACCCTAAACATAACTCAGACTAGTACCCCCAACCCTAAACATAACTCAGACTAGTACCCCAACCCTAAACATAACTCAGACTAGTACCCCAACCCTAAACATAAGTCAGACTAGTACCCCAACCCTAAACATAAGTCAGACTAGTACCCCAACTCTAAACATAACTCAGACTAGTACCCCAACCCTAAACATAAGTCAGACTAGTGCCCCAACCCTAAACATAACTCAGACTAGTACCCCAACCCTAAACATAACTCAGACTAGTACCCCAACCCTAAACATAACTCAGACTAGTACCCCAACCCTACACATAACTCAGACTAGTACCCCCAACCCTAAACATAACTCAGACTAGTACCCCCAACCCTACACATAACTCAGACTAGTACCCCCAACCCTAAACATAACTCAGACTAGTACCCCAACCCTAAACATAAGTCAGACTAGTACCCCAACCCTAAACATAAGTCAGACTAGTACCCCAACCCTAAACATAACTCAGACTAATACCCCAACCCTAAACATAACTCAGACTAGTACCCCAACCCTAAACACAACTCAGACTAGTACCCCAACCCTAAACACAACTCAGACTAGTACCCCAACCCTAAACATAAGTCAGACTAGTACCCCAACCCTAAACATAACTCAGACTAGTACCCCAACCCTAAACATAACTCAGACTAGTACCCCCAACCCTAAACATAACTCAGACTAGTACCCCAACCCTAAACACAACTCAGACTAGTACCCCAACCCTAAACACAACTCAGACTAGTACCCCCAACCCTAAACATAACTCAGACTAGTACCCCAACCCTAAACACAACTCAGACTAGTACCCCAACCCTAAACATAAGTCAGACTAGTACCCCAACCCTAAACATGTCAGACTAGTACCCCAACCCTAAACATAACTCAGACTAGTACCCCAACCCTAAACAAACATAAGTCAGACTAGTACCCCAACCCTACCAAGGCTAGTACTATAACTATGAATAATGGATAACCTAGACTACAGCTCCAGTCCTAACAATTACCCAGACTAGTGCCGCAACGGTAAAAACCTCAAAGTAAAAATGTCATAAATCCATAGTGCATGTAAAAATAAGCAACTTTGTAATATATTTTATAAGGGAAATCTGCTTCCTCCTCCTCCTGGACTGATCTTTCAACGTCAATTCATAGCTAAGATCTGTATTCAGCAAAGGCCGATCTTCCCATTACTGAGACAGATGACAGTTGGTGCTCATAACATTCTATGGAGATGGCAGGAAGGAGGAGCTAGAGGCCGGCAGACATTCTGCTGCAAGTTCTCCATAGAACTTTCTGAGCACCAACTGTCATCTCTTACTATCTCAGTAATGGGAAAGTCTGTCTTCACTGAAGACAGATTTTACCCATGAATTGAGAAGTTTGGGACTGAATGATCAGTCCAGGAGAACAAACAAGCGGATTTCTCCGATAAGATACATTAAAAAGTTTCTTATTGTCCTAATGATTTATGACATTAATAGATAAATAATTACAATGACATTTACCCTTTAAGTCTCACGGGATTTCTCTACCAGTCCTGGAAGTAAATAATTAACTTTTTACATGGTTATACTAAATCAAATGATTGAATACGATATATCTCCCAGCTCGGACCCCAGACGCAGACCTGGCAGAGCGGCTTCAATATTATAGAGCAGATCCTTATCTTATAGGGGACAATTTCATAAATCCTTTGATGGTCCTGGATGGTGACAATGTAATACTGACCAGAGCCAAATATAATAAGTGACTGATGGCTCCTGTCCTGCCTTGTAGGTGACTGGCAAATGAAAGGAACGAGCCCGGGTCCTGAGACACAGATGACAGTATGTGCCCCTGACAACAGTCCGAAACCTGCCCCTATGGGGGCAAATGTTGAGAGTGGGCAATATGATACAAAGTATTTCAAGAATTTGTGCTCAGAAGAAACATCCTTGCAGACAAAAGATAAAATCTTTTTTTTTTAATCCGTTGAATTTTTAGGGGGCTGAAAACATGATGTAAGGCAAGAAGATTGTACAAGGATATAACTACTATAATACTGCTCGTATGTACAAGAATATAACTACTATAATACTGCCCCTATGTACAAGAATATAACTACTATAATACTGCCCTTATGTACAAGAATATAACTACTATAATACTGCCTCCTATGTACAAGAATATAACTACTATAATACTGCCCCCATGTACAAGAATATAAAAACTATAATACTGCCCCTATATACAAGAATATAACTACTATAATACTGCTCCTATGTACAAGAATATAACTACTATAATACTGCCCCTATATACAAGAATATAACTACTATAATACTACTCCTATGTACAATATAACTACTATAATACTGCTCCTATGTACAAGAATATAACTACTATAATACTGCCCCTATATACAAGAATATAACTACTATAATACTACTCCTATGTACAATATAACTACTATAATACTGCTCCTATGTACAAGAATATAACTACTATAATACTGCTCCTATGTACAAGAATATAACTACTATAATACTGCCCCTATATACAAGAATATAACTGCTATAATACTGCCTCTATGTAGAAGAATATAACTACTATAATACTGCCCCTATGTACAAGAATATAACTACTATAATACTGCCCCCTATGTACAAGAATATAACTACTATAATACTGCCCCCTATGTACAAGAATATAACTACTATAATACTGCTCCTATGTACAAGAATATAACTACTATAATACTGCCCCTATGTACAAGAATATAACTACTATAATACTGACCCTATGTACAATAATATAACTACTATAATACTGCCCCCTATGTACAAGAATATAACTACTATAATACGGCTCCTATGTACAATAATAATAATAATATAATAATAATAATAATTTTTATTTATATAGCGCCAACATATTCCGCAGCGCTTTACAAATTATAGAGGGGACTTGTACAGACAATAGACATTACAGCATAACAGAAATCACAGTTCACAACAGATACCAGGAGGAATGAGGGCCCTGCTGCTCGCAAGCTACAAACTATGAGGAAAAGGGGAGACACGAGAGGTGGATGGTAACAATTGCTTTAGTTATTCGGACCGGCCATAGTGTAAGGCTCGGGTGTTCATGTAAAGCTGCATGAACCGGTTATCAGCCTAAGTATGTAGCAGTACAGACACAGAGGGCTATTAACTGCATAAAGTGAATGAGAACATGATGCGAGGAACCTGATTGTTTTTTTTTTTTTTAAATAGGCCACACAGGGATAGTTAGTTTACTGCATTGAGGCGGTAGGCCAATCTGAACAAATGAGTTTTTAGGATACGCTTAAAACTGCGGGGATTGGGGATTAATCGTATTAACCTAGGTAGTGCATTCCAAAGAATCGGCGCAGCACGTGTAAAGTCTTGGAGACGGGAATGGGAGGTTCTGATTATTGAGGATGCTAACCTGAGGTCATTAGCGGAGCGGAGGGCACGGGTAGGGAGGTAGACTGAGACCAGAGAGGAGATGTAGGGTGGTGCTGAGCCATGGAGTGCTTTGTAGATGAGGGTAGTAGTTTTGCACTGGATTCTGGAGTGGATGGGTAGCCAGTGTAATGACTGGCACAAGGTAGAGGCATCGGTGTAACGGTTGGTGAGGAATATGATCCTGGCAGCAGCATTCAGGACAGATTGGAGCGGGGAGAGTTTGGTAAGAGGGAGGCCGATTAGTAGAGAGTTACAATAGTCCAGACGAGAATGAATAAGTGAAACAGAGTTTTTGCAGAGTCGAAAGTAAGAAAAGGGCGAATTCTAGAAATGTTTTTGAGATGCAGGTAAGAAGAGCGAGCCAGTGATCGGATGTGGGGGGTGAATGAAAGGTTAGAATCAAGGATGACCTCAAGGCAGCGGGCATGTTGCTTTGGAGTAATGGTGGAACCGCACACGGAGATGGCAATGTCAGGCAAAGGTAGGTTAGTAGAGGGAGAGAACACGAGGAGTTCAGTTTTTGACAGGTTCAGTTTCAGATAGAGGGAGGACATGATGTTAGAGACAGCAGTAAGAATCACTGGTGTTTACTAAAAAGGTCGGTGTGATATCAGGAGAAGAAGTGTATAATTGGGTGTCGTCAGCATAGAGATGGTACTGGAAACCAAATCTACTGATTGTTTGTCCAATAGGGGCAGTATACAACGAGAAGAGAAGGGGGCCTAGGACTGATCCTTGAGGAAATAATATAACTACTATAACACTGCCCCTATGTACAAGAATATGACTACTATAATACTGCTCCTATGTACAAGAATATAACTACTATAATACTGCCCCCTATGTACACAGATATAACTACTATAATACTGCCCGTATGTACAAGAATATTACTACTATAATACTGCCCCTATGTACAAGTATATAACTACTATAATACTGTCCCTATGTACAAGAATATAACTACTATAATGCTGCCCCATGGACAAGAATATAACTACTATAATAATGCCCCCTATGTACAAGAATATAACTACTATAATACTGCTCCTATGTTCAAGAATATAACTACTATAATACTGCCCCTATGTACAAGAATATACAGTAACTGCTATAATACTGTCCCTATGTACAAGAATATAACTACTATAATACTGCTCCTATGTACAAGAATATAACTACTATAATACTGCCCCTATCTACAAGAATATAACTACTATAATACTGCTCCTATGTACAAGAATATAACTACTATAATACTGCTCCCTATGTACAAGAATATAACTACTATAATACTGCTCCTATGTACAAGAATATAACTAATATAATACTGCTCCTATGTACAAGAATATAACTACTATAATACTGCCTCTATGTACAAGAATATAACTACTATAATACTGCTCCTATATACAAGAATATAACTACTATAATACTGCCTCCTATGTACAAGAATATAACTACTATAATACTGACCCTATGTACAAGAATATAACTACTATAATACTGCTCTCTATGTACACGGATATAACTACTATAATACTGCCTCCCATGTATAAGAATAACTGATATACTGCTGACAATGTGGATACTATTATAATAGTGTTGATACAGAGATGATTAGTTTGCTTTTTTCCGGATACGTTGCAGTGTATTACAATACATCGCTCATTAGTTTGAGTCCATAAATGAATTAGCTTAGACAATTACGGTTTTATTTTCTGGTTTCTGCACTTGCATAAGCTGCGGCCACTAAGGGATTCAACAGATTAATTTAATAATGGAAAGTAAATTTGGGACTTGCTGTAACTTAGCGTCTCTATTAATTATATGCTGTGACGTACATTGTAGCCACTCTGTCCATATACTTTAGCGCGTTGATGGCAGGGAGGAGCGGTATTCTACATGTATCGATGGCGATGGAGAAATGGTAAACAATGTAACATATTGGTTACTTTACCATGACTGGTGTAGAATAGTGGAGCCAAGGTGAATGCTGGTAATAGTAATCATAGAGGGTCCGAGAGGTATATGAGACAGTTTTTGGAAATGATTCTGCATATGAAGAGACACACGAGCAGTCATCACTCCAGCGGGCAGGGTGGACATGGCACCTCTATTCTCACAGTCATTGGGGATTTTACCAGCCAGACCCCCCAAAGTCATTTCCACATTATATAAAGTGGCAAATATACTAAATAATGCAGCAGTGAGAGGGAATAGGGTGAGAGATTAGGAAGATGTCGTCAGTGAGGGCAGGACACAAAGGGCCAGGGCTGTCAGTTGCCTTTTAAGTGATTGCATCCCCGCCTCTCCCTCCACCATCTGCTTCTGCGTGATGTCTATTCTCTTCCTCTTTCCTATCAACAGTTTCCTTTCTGTTGGTTTTGAATAATAAGGGAGCCGTCCGACTCATTCAAATCTACGAGAAGTGGATTACGTCTTCCATATGAAAATTCTCTCCAGTCATTTTTCTCCAAACAGCTGCTGTCACCAAAAAACACCTGAGCTTTGCATACGATATGATGGCCGCACCTAAGACACGTACAGCTGCACCCCGGACTAACCTGGCGCCCAGTCTGGGTGATGGCAAAGCTGGATGCACACTGACATGAATCTATAGTAACAGTAAGCTCATGTAAATGCATACTTCTCAACAGGGGCGGACACAGACTGCAGAGGGCCCCTGTGCAAGAAATCTTCCCGGGCCCCCCTCCATAATGCAACAAAGTTATGTAAACATATAGGCAGGGGTGGGATTCAAATTTTTAACAACAGTTTCTGTATTTGTGTGTAGAAAAACCACACCTATTTTTTAAGCCACACCCATTTATACACACCTTTTCCTCAAACATATACAAGTAGGGGCACAGTTACACCATACCTCCCAACTTTTGAAGAGGGATAAGAGGGATAAAGTTTGCAGCACGCGCAGTGCGCCATGGCAAATTTTAAGCCATGCTTCTGACCACACCCATTTCACAACTAGTCACACCCATATTCACATCCCAACCACAGCCATTTAGCATTGCTGATCACACTGTTTCATAAACAATAATTCTAAACAAAAAAATATGGCCACACAGTGCTCCATACTGTATAATGGCCACACGATGATACATACTGTATAATAGCCCTACATGATGTTCCATACTGTATGATGGCCACATAGTGCTCCATACTGTATAATGGCCACACATGAAGCTGCATACTGTATAATGACCACACATAGTCCTCCATACTGTATAATGGCCACACATGATGCTACAGTACATACTGTATGATGGCCACATAGTGCTCCACACTGTATAAAGGCCACACATGATGTTACATACTGTATGATGGCCACATAGTGCTCCATACTGTATAATGGCCACACATGATGCTACATACTATACAATGGCCACACATAGTGCTCCATACTGTATAATGGCCACACATGATGCTACATACTGTATGATGGTCACATAGTGCTTTATACTGTATAATGACCGCACGTGATGCTCCATACTGTATAATGGCCACACATGATGCTATATACTGTTTGATGGCCCCACATGATACTACATAGTGTATAATGGCCACACATGATACTGTGTACAGTATAATGGCCACACTTGGGTACTCCTATACACGTGGCTCCGCTCCGTACACCTTGCATACACGGCTCCGCTCTGTTCATCTCATACACACACGGCTCCGCTCCGTACACCTCATACACACACGGTTCCGCTTCGTACACCTCATACACACATGGCTCCGCTCCGTACACCTCATACACCCACAGCTTCGCTCCGTACACCTCATACACACACACACGGCTCCGCTCCGTACACCTCATACACACACAGCTCCGCTCCGTACACCTCATACACACACACGGCTCAGCTCTGTACACCTCATACACACACACGGCTCAGATCCGTACACCTTATACACACACACGGCTCCGCTCTGTACACCTCATACACACACGGCTCCGCTCTGTACACCTCGTACACACACACACGGCTCTGCTAAATCCACACTGTAAACAACTCCTGACCCCACACATAAGCTTACCGTCTAGCACCATGACAGCACAGCAGAGTCCTGCAATTCACGGAGGCCCCTGATCATGTGACTCCTGACTCCTCCCCTCCTGTGACCTCATCACAGGTCCTGTGCGCACAGAGCAGCGGCAGCCATACATGTGATGTGCGGCTCTCTGCGGGTGGAGGGATGCAGCTCTGAGCAAGCTTCAGTGACTCACTGTGACTGAGAGGCTCTCCCCCTCCCTCCTCTCTTCCTGGTCCAGCGTCTGCCACCCGTCACCTCACTGCAGACCGCAGCAGTGACAGCAGCATAATGTATGCTGGCAGGTGAGGAGGGGGGCCCGTTTAACTATCATATCACATGCGTGCAGCAGAGCGGGCCCCTTCTCCTGTTAGCAGTAATACTACCGCCGGCTGTCATTCACATTCATTGCTTTGTATGCCCGTCGGCGGCCCCCTTCCGCTCTGGGCCCCTGTGCGGTTGCACAGGTTGAACAGGCGGTATGTCCGCCCATGCTTCTCAACTCTCCCAGATATTTCAGGAGACTCCCCCAAATAAGAGGAGGAGGCCTCCTAGACTCCCAGGATCGCCGAGAAATCGTGGTGTCCCACCTAATATTTCCCCAACTCCCGTGCTTCCTTCTGCTCCCAGCATCCCCCACAACAGTGTTTGATGCCTAGCAGCTGAGATCTCGCCTATGATTTGTAAATGGGGGTCTAGTCACAGAATCATAGAATGTTAGAGTTGGAAAAGGACCTCCAGGGACATCGTGTCCAACCCCCTGCTCAATGCAGGATTCACTAAACCATCTCCGACAGATGTCTGTCCAGCCTCTGTTTGAAGACTTCAATTTAAGGAATGCATGATCTGCCAATTTGATTAGCTTACCTTCACTTCCCTTATCTAGATCATTTAAAAAAAATCTTGAATCACACTGGGGCAAGGACGTAGCCTTGTCAATTCCATACTTGGTCATTTTTTTTCAATAAGGATAGTATGAAATACTTCAAATACTTTGCTGAAGTCGATATATACTACGAGCTACCGCATTTCCCTGATCCACCCAGTCAGTGATTCTATCATAGAAGGAAATTAGATTAGTCTGGCATGACCTGTTGCTACAAACCCATCCTAGCTCTGATTAAATACTGTAGTCTTGTCCAAGTACTTACGTACATGCTGTGTAATAATATGTTCACAGATCTTTCCTGGCATAGAAGTAAGGCTCACTGGCCTGTAATTTCATGGCTCCGTCTTCTTTCCTTTATTGAACATAGGGACAACCTTTGCCCTTCTCCAGTCTTCTAGGACTTCTCCTGTTTTCCAGGATTTTTCAAAGATTCTGGCTAGTGGTTCTGCAATTTCCTCTAACTCTTTCAGTACCCTAAGATGTAATTTATCTGGACCAGGATATGTAAATTCATGTAAATCAGCAAATTGTTCCCACACCATCTCTCTGTTTATGGATAGTGTGGATTATTTTATTCCTTCGATAGCACAGTGAAGATGAGTTGATGTTATATTTGCTTTGTTAGAGAACACAGAAGTAAAATAGGGATTTAAAAGTTCGGCTTTCTCATCGTTTCTGACCACTTCACCCCTTTCATCTAGATCTTTGCTCAGTGGGTCTGCTCCGTGGTCTATACTTATTTTGGGTGCACTTAGGGCCTATATAAAATATATGACCCAATGGCCATCGTTTGGGGTCATGCTCTAAATAAATGGGTGAGGCATTAAAAAAAGTGTCCTTTTTGTTTTTATCTATGGAATTTTATTGAGGCTTCCTATGGGGTCGTTACTTCACACTCCAGAACAGTCAGGAAGAGATTCATAGATCGGATAGCCAAGAATATTTTTTATCAGAATTGATCCCACAGCTCAGGAGCGGCACAAATACTTTGCTAGAACTTTTCTGTGCAGATTTATAATTATTTCCTCTATTCACACCACGCCCAGAGCTGCTTTGAAAATTCTCTCTGCCAGCTCTGTACATCCTTTTTGTTCTTTACAAACGTGTAACCATTGCAGCCAATTACTTGCCGCAGCAGTGAGACAGTGGTCACCACTGCAGCCAGTGACTAGCTGCAGTGGTCTCATGTCCATCCCAACTGAAAGAGGAAGTGTGGAGACAGCAAGGGGGAGGGTGGGCGTTAGAAGAGCAATGAGGTATTGGTAAAATAGGCTTGATTTATTTTTTTTACAATCTATTGCATGTTATTTTTAAAACTATGGGTTAAAACCCTCTTACACCCTGTTTCGTTGTGTGAATCTTTGCAGCTCAATATTTCAATTCCTCATGGTTTGGAGATGTAAATGGGTCCTCTGACCTCGGCCGCCGCATAGGTTGCACCAATGATCTGTTCGCCCCTGGTGTGAGTTACTGGTGGGTGGAGTGCGGGTTCTCACGCAATATGGCCTCTGAATGGCGGGCGGCTGTGATACTGAGCATTTGAGGAAGTCTTGGATGATAGTAGAAGATTTGAATGCCATTTACAACCTGGGATGAACTTTGCATATTGGTGCATAATACTCCGGCTTTTATAACGTCCTGGGAACTATGGCACTCGCTGATTTATGGACGGCAGGATGGGTGTGATACAGTAAGGCTCCACTGGTCTGGCACCTCGTGTTCTGGTAATCCTGCATGTGATGTACATGGCAACATCTGAAAATCGCAACGTCCCGCCATGCACGTCCATCTGAGGTTATCGTATATTCTTCAACATTTTGAAAATCCCCCCATAACTTTCCACTGTCTCCCACCCCTGAATGTGCTCCTGGATGCTGGGGACCAACCCGAAGAGGAAGCATCCTGGCACTGCACAGGAAACCTGGAGCTAAGCTTTTCAGGTGGTGCTGGGAGGCTCCTCATGGGCCGGCCCTCTGTAATCGTCCAATACATACAGAATGGGCACATTACATTGTCATTTTTTTTATCTATACAATCTGTTTTGGGGCTGTTAGGCTATACAACCGTTACTAGACAGCAGCAACAGCCCTGCAGGCCTCCCATGGGGTGACGGTTCTCTATAACGCTCTGCTGCGCAACCCGAACGTCTTGTAGTATATAAAGGGGACAGGATCTAGGAACATAATGTGACTATTCTAGCTTTATCAGGATTTATAGAAAATGTCAAATATAATCTGCTCACAACTGAGCAAAATGTGACATCTCCTGTCCTGATACAACAGGAGCTGTGTGCGGGGCTGGAGCAAAGCCTCAGGGCACAACAGTCGATAAGCGGCCGGGAAGAGAACATTAACCCTTCATCTAACACTCACTGCATCATACGACTACAGGTTTACAGGGTTTTTTCACTGCCGGTTCTCATCTGATTATTACAGTGTAAATATCACTAGAATCAGTGTGGAGTTTCCTAATCCAGGATGCTATCAGACTGGATCAACATCTTACTGTTTACATGTAGAAATAATCTATATACAAAGCGGAGTCATACATTACTGATCCTGAGTGACATCCTGTATTATACTCCAGAGCTGCACTCACTATTCTGCTGTTGCAGTCACTGTGTACATACATTACATTACTGATCCTGAGTTACATCCTGTATTATACTCCAGAGCTGCACTCACTATTCTGCTGTTGCAGTCACTGTGTACATACATTACATTACTGATCCTGAGTTACATCCTGTATTATACCTCAGAGCTGCACTCACTATTCTGCTGGTGCAGTCACTGTGTACATACATTACTGATCCTGAGTTACATCCTGTATTATACTCCAGAGCTGCACTCACTATTCTGCTGTTGCAGTCACTGTGTACATACATTACATTACTGATCCTGAGTTACATCCTGTATTATACCTCAGAGCTGCACTCACTATTCTGCTGGTGCAGTCACTGTGTACATACATTACATTACTGATCCTGAGTTACATCCTGTATTATACCTCAGAGCTGCACTCACTATTCTGCTGGTACAGTCACTATGTACATACATTACATTACTGATCCTGAGTTACATCCTGTATTATACTCCAGAGGTGCACTCACTATAACCTGGTGCAGTCACTGTGTACATACATTACTGATCCTGAGTTACATCCTGTATTATACTCCAGAGCTGCACTCACTATTCTGCTGGTGCAGTCACTGTGTACATACATTACATTACTGATCCTGAGTTACATCCTGCATTATACCCCAGAGCTGCACTCACTATTCTGCTGGTGCAGTCACTGTGTACATACATTACATTACTGATCCTGAGTTACATCCTGTATTATACTCCAGAGCTGCACTCACTATTCTGCTGTTGCAGTCACTGTGTACATACATTACATTACTGATCCTGAGTTACATCCTGTATTATACCTCAGAGCTGCACTCACTATTCTGCTGGTACAGTCACTGTGTACATACATTACATTACTGATCCTGAGTTACATCCTGTATTATACCTCAGAGCTGCACTCACTATTCTGCTGGTACAGTCACTATGTACATACATTACATTACTGATCCTGAGTTACATCCTGTATTATACTCCAGAGGTGCACTCACTATAACCTGGTGCAGTCACTGTGTACATACATTACTGATCCTGAGTTACATCCTGTATTATACTCCAGAGCTGCACTCACTATTCTGCTGGTGCAGTCACTGTGTACATACATTACATTACTGATCCTGAGTTACATCCTGCATTATACCCCAGAGCTGCACTCACTATTCTGCTGGTGCAGTCACTGTGTACATACATTACATTACTGATCCTGAGTTACATCCTGTATTATACTCCAGAGCTGCACTCACTATTCTGCTGGTGCAGTCACTGTGTACATAGATTACATTACTGATCCTGAGTTACATCCTGTATACTCCAGAGCTGCACTCACTATTCTGCTGGTGCAGTCACTGTGTACATACATTACATTACTGATCCTGAGTTACATCCTGTATTATACTCCAGAGCTGCACTCACTATTCTGCTGTTGCAGTCACTGTGTACATACATTACATTACTGATCCTGAGTTACATCCTGTATTATACCTCAGAGCTGCACTCACTATTCTGCTGGTGCAGTCACTGTGTACATACATTACCTTACTGATCCTGAGTTACATCCTGTATTATACTCCAGAGCTGCACTCACTATTCTGCTGGTGCAGTCACTGTGTACATACAATACATTACTGATCCTGAGTTACATCCTGTATTATACTCCAGAGCTGCACTCACTATTCTGCTGGTGCAGTCACTGTGTACATACATTACATTACTGATCCCGAGTTACCTCCTGTATTATACCCCAGAGCTGCACTCACTATTCTGCTGGTGCAGTCACTGTGTACATACATTACATTACTGATCCTGAGTTACATCCTATATTATACCCCAGAGCTGCACTCATTATTCTGCTGGTGCAGTCACTGTGTACATACATTACATTACTGATCCTGAGTTACATCCTGTATTATACCTCAGAGCTGCACTCACTATTCTGCTGGTACAGTCACTGTGTACATACATTACATTACTGATCCTGAGTTACATCCTGTATTATACCTCAGAGCTGCACTCACTATTCTGCTGGTACAGTCACTATTTACATACATTACATTACTGATCCTGAGTTACATCCTGTATTATACTCCAGAGGTGCACTCACTATAACCTGGTGCAGTCCCTGTGTACATACATTACTGATCCTGAGTTACATCCTGTATTATACTCCAGAGCTGCACTCACTATTCTGCTGGTGCAGTCACTGTGTACATACATTACATTACTGATCCTGAGTAACATCCTGTATTATACCCCAGAGCTGCACTCACTATTCTGCTGGTGCAGTCACTGTGTACATACATTACATTACTGATCCTGAGTTACATCCTGTATTATACTCCAGAGCTGCACTCACTATTCTGCTGGTGCAGTCACTATGTACATACATTACATTACTGATCCTGAGTTACATCCTGTATTATACCCCAGAGCTGCACTCACTATTCTGCTGGTGCAGTCACTATGTACATACATTACATTACTGATCCTGAGTTACATCCTGTATTATACTCCAGAGCTGCACTCACTATTCTGCTGGTGCAGTCACTGTGTACATACATTACATTACTTACACCTTGCGTTCTTCAGTGTAACCACAGCAGGATAATCCCGGCGGTGGGATGATACTAAAAAACACGTTGGAGATGATCCATTGGTGCCACATTCTCATTTTTATGGGTACTTATGTTGCCCTCAGTCTCCAGTGTCCGCGGTGAGAGTGTTGCTATATTACTATGTCTCGCGCTCTTTCACATTCTCACCAGGATCCTTTTCTTCCATTGATGGCAGATACTAAGTATCGCTGGAGTCAGTAAGGATGGTTTCACACTTGCGTTTTTGTCTGCAGCGTTTTTTGCACAAAAAAAGCATGCTTTTTTTTTCCTATATTTAACATTGAAAACGCATGTGTTTTTTGTTGTATGCGTTTGGTCGCGTTTTGAAACGCATGCGGTTTTTTGCTGCATGCGTTCTTTTTCAGAAATGCAACTTGTAGTATTCTTGAGAGGCGTTTTTTTGACACATAAAAACGCATGCGTTTTCATGCGTTTTTTGTAAAAAAAATACATTGGAGTCAATGGAAACGCATGCGTTTTTAAGCACATGCGTTTGTTTGCTTTAAAAACGCATGCGTTTTTATAAAAAAATAACAGAAAACACACTGATATGCCACCCCCTACCATAAAGGTGATAAAAGGATACTAACCCTAAAGGGATCCTAACCCTAACGCTAAAGGGATCCTAACCCTAAAGGGATCCTAACCCTATCCCTAACCCTACCCCTAAAGGGATCCTAACCCTAACCCTAATCCCTTTAGGGTTAGGATCCCTTTAGGCTTAGGGGTAGGGTTAGGATCCCTTTAGGGTTATGATCCCTACCCCTAACCCTATTTCTGTTTATAGTGGGTTTTTTACTTTATTTTGATGATTGGCAGCTGTCACACATTTCTCAGCATGCGCTTAAAAAACGCAAACGCATGAAAAAACGCATGTAAACGCGTCAAAACGCTGCGTTTTTTCACCACATGCAAAAACGCATGCGTCAAAAAAACGCAGCATTTGCACGCATTTTTTCACCATGCGTTTTTTTTTTAAAACGCATGCGTTATGAAACGCAAGTGTGAAACCAGCCTAAATGAGAGGAATAAGTGCTGACGCAGATGAGGACTTGGAATAGGAAGGCCTCTTTCACACATCAGTATTTTGCCGTCAGTAACAATCCGTTGGCTTGACAGATCGAGGGATCCGTCGCAGATTGTGAAAAACTGATGCGACGGATTCGTTTTTTCGTCGGATCCGACTAGCTGATCCAGCTAATTGGATCCAAAATAAATCGGAGCATGCTCAGTTAAAAAAAATGTAATCCGTCGCACATAGGCTTCCATTTGAGCAAACGACAGACGGCGACAGATCCGTCGCTGTCCATTTTTTCGATGTACACAAAAAACGTTACTTTGTCCGTTGTCTCCGGCTGCCGGACAAACAATTTTTGATGGATACGGTGAACGACGGATAAAAACGTGAGGCCATCAGTCGTAATCCATCACTAATACAAGTCTATGAGAAAAACGGACCCTGTGGCATCAGTCGCCGGATTCGTTTTTTTTCAAAATTCAACAGATTGCGACTGATGGCAAAAAACTGATGTACGAAAGGGGCCTAACAGGTTTGCAGTGAGGAGCGCAGCGGCTGCGTCGTCAGGTACACATTGTGGGGCTTACAGTGGGCACATGGATAAACTCCATGCAGTGAATATTTATAAAGCACCGGCCCACAGTGTTCACTTTGAGGATGTAGTGTAACAATATAGAACACAATTCAGAATTCTAATGAATAGTTGTTATATTTATGGCCGTCTAAAAGGGGAAGGGGCACTTTATATTTAAAGGGTTCTCCGATATTAAGTTGGATTTGTGTTTTGGGACCTCGTATGACCAGGTGATATAGTCAGAGATAATATCCATAGACGAGAGGAATCGCTGTGTTTCCATGTCAGCAGCTTCACTCGCCTTCTTGAGGACCATGATATTTTTGGGATTTCATGCCTGGTGTAGTTTAAGCCTTAATTTAAGACAATGCAAGGAGTGTCACTTTAAACGGTCCATTTGCAGATTTAGGCTGAGCAGCTGCACCTGCGGAGATAAGGAGCAGGTTTTGTGGACAGGTCTGTCCTCACTGATGTCCTAGTGATTAGATAAGGAAGGGTCCCCTATAGAGAGCAGGGAAACCAATATACAGATGTAGCAGAGCTGAGTTTGACATTTGGCAGACCTCGTGTTTTTCACATTTGGCAATTGTGTTTTGCGGAAGTGGGTTCAAAGTTTCTTGTACAATAGAATAATAAAATTTGCTCCGTTACATCAACAGAAACTCCCTGATACATGATCAGCCGTCATATTGTAAAGTCTGAACAGAGGGTTATTGTATTGAAAGCAGGAAAAATGGGCAAGAGAAAGATGTGAGGGTGGGTCTTGTGGGGTGTTCCAGGTTTATGCAGGTCTTGTGGGGTGTTCCCAGTATACAACGGGTCTTGTGGGATGCTCCAGGTTTATGCAGGTCTTGTGGGGCATTCCAGGTATACGGCAGGTCTTGTGGGGTGTTCTTAGTAAACGGCAGGTCTTGTGCGATGTTCCAGGGACACAGCAGGTCTTGTGGGGCGTTCCAGGTACACGGCGGGTCGTTCCAGGTACACGGCAGGTCTTGTGGGGTTTTCCAGGTATACGGCAGGTCTTGTGGAACGTTCCAGGGACACGGCAGGTCTTGTGGGGTGTTCTTGGTATACCGGAGGTCTTGTGCGGCATTCTAGGGACACGGCAGGTCTTGTGGGGTGTTCCAGATGAACGGCGGGTCTTGTGGGGCGTTCCAGGTACACGGCAGGTCTTGTGAAGCGTTCCAGGTACACGGCAGGTCTTGTGAAGCGTTCCAGGTACACGGCAGGTCTTGTGAGGTGTTCCCGGTATATGGCAGGTCTTGTGGGGTTTTCCAGGTACACGGCGGGTCTTGTGGAGCATTCCAGGTATACGGCAGGTCTTGTGGAGCATTCCAGTTATACAACAGGTCTTTTGGGGGTTCTTGGTATATGGCAGGTCTTGTGGGGCGTTCCAGGTATACGGTGGGTCTTGTGGGGCGTTCCAGGTACATGGCGGGTCTTCTGGGGTTTTCCAGGTATACAGCGGGTCTTGTGGAGCGTTCCAGGTACATGGCGGGTCTTGTGGGGGTTCTTGGTATATGGCAGGTCTTGTGAAGCGTTCCAGGTACACGGCAGGTCTTGTGGGGTTTTTCAGATATACGGTGGGTCTTGTGGAGCGTTCCAGGTATATGGCGGGTCTTGTGGAGCGTTCCAGTTATACAGCAGGTCTTTTGGGGGTTCTTGGTATATGGCAAGTCTTGTGGGGCGTTCCAGGTATACGGCGGGTCTTGTGGGGCGTTTCAGGTACACGGCGGGTCTTGTGGGGTTTTCCAGGTATACAGCATGTCTTGTGGAGCGTTCCAGGTACACGGCGGGTCTTGTGGGGGTTCTTGGTATATGGCAGGTCTTGTGGGGCGTTCCAGGTACACGGCGGGTCTTGTGGGGGTTCTTGGTATATGGCAGGTCTTGTGAAGCGTTCCAGGTACACGGCAGGTCTTGTGGGGTTTTTCAGATATACGGTGGGTCTTGTGGAGCGTTCCAGGTATATGGCGGGTCTTGTGGAGCATTCCAGTTATACAGCAGGTCTTTTGGGGGTTCTTGGTATATGGCAGGTCTTGTGGGGCGTTCCAGGTACACGGCGGGTCTTGTGGAGCGTTCCAGGTATACGGCGGGTGTTGTGGAGCGTTCCAGGTACACGGCGGGTCTTGTGGAGCGTTCCAGGTACACGGCGGGTCTTGTGGGGTTTTCCAGGTATACGGTGGGTCTTGTGGAGCATTCCAGGTACACGGTGGGTCTTGTGTAGCGTTCCAGGTACACGGCAGGTCTTGTGGAGCGTTCCAGGTACACGGCGGGTCTTGTGGGGTTTTCCAGGTATACGGTGGGTCTTGTGGAGCATTCCAGGTACACGGCGGGTCTTGTGGGGTTTTCCAGGTATACGGTGGGTCTTGTGGAGCATTCCAGGTACACGGCGGGTCTTGTGGAGCGTTCCAGGTACACGGCGGGTCTTGTGGGGTTTTCCAGGTATACGGTGGGTCTTGTGGAGCATTCCAGGTACACGGCGGGTCTTGTGGGGTTTTCCAGGTATACGGTGGGTCTTGTGGGGTGTTCTTGGTATATGGATAGGGTGCCTCCTCAGGAGATGGTTTAAGAAAAACAACAAAGAATTCAATGTGACTTCCCCAAAACTGAATCTAAAAAACGCATTCTAATTGACAACTTACAAGACTCAGAAGATCCGCTGCAAAGTGTCGCGATCCCACAGGAAAGCTTCTGAGATCTCGCGGTGTCACGGACTTAGTGGGTCAGAGCATGAGGGGGATCTACAGTGTTAGGCTGGTGACTGATAGGTGTTTATTCTGATAGGACAGGTCACCTCGCAATGAGTACGGGGGGCATTATCATGAGTGAATAGGACAGAAATGTGGTGCAGTCAGGATTCCCTCATGATAATCACATTCCCTTTTTTTACATGTTCAGTTTAATGGAAAACAGTGTGTGCTGGGACTTGTAGTTGCAGGCTTTATACACATTGCCACTGGCTGCATGCTGGGACTGGTAGTTTCAGTGTGTGGAGACTTGCAGGCTATACACATATTACCACTGTATGTCTGTGGATACTATGGCTGCATGCTGGGACTTGTAGTTGCACTGTGTGTGGAGCCTTGCAGGCTTAACACACATTACCACTGTACGTCTGTGGATACTATGGCTGGCTGCATGCTGGGACTAGTAGTTGCAGTACAGGCTATACATACATATTACCACTGTACGTCTGTGGATGCTATGGCTGCATGCTGGGACTTGTAGTTGCACTGTGTGTGGAGACTTGCAGGCTATACACACATTACCACTGTACGTCTGTGGATACTATGGCTGCATGCTGGGACTTGTAGTTGCATTGTGTGTGGAGACTCGCAGGCTATACACACATTACCACTGTACGTCTGTGGATACTATGGCTGCATGCTGGGACTAGTAGTTGCAGTACAGGCTATACATACATATTACCACTGTACGTCTGTGGATACTATGGCTGCATGCTGGGACTAGTAGTTGCAGTGCAGGCTATACACACATATTGCGACTGTATGTCTGTGGATGCTATGGCTGCATGCTGGGACTTGTAGTTGCACTGTGTATAGAGACTCGCAGGCTATACACACATTACCACTGTACGTCTGTGGATACTATGGCTGCATGCTGGGACTAGTAGTTGCAGTGCAGGCTATACACACATATTGCCACTGTACGTCTATGGATGCTATGGCTGCATGCTGGGACTTGTAGTTGCAGTGTCTGTGGAGGCTAACAGGCTTCTGTACATGTCTGAGCAGAGTGTGCAGATTCTGGACGGAGTACACTGTCAGCACAATGGCCGGGCACACATCCAGGTCTAAATCCGGTTGGATGGAGCAGTGATGTAGGGTTCACAGGGCAGCTCTATGGATGCAGGTTGGGAGGGAGGTGACGGCTGCACCACGCTGTGTGCTGCTATATACGAGCAGTGGAGACTGGCAGTATATACTGTACCTACACATGTGATGAAGAAAACTCAATCATCAAATACTAGAGAATACTAGTTCCTCTCCATTTTCAGTAACTCCAAAGCTGTTGGCAAATTACAACACTGCTTGCTTACATTTCAATACCGAAAATAAACTCAGACCTCAAATATCTCACAGCTGATGATTTGTTACAATTGAATCCCATCCAGACAATCCTCTGTGAGCTAAATACATCAGAAATCTGTCGCTTTTCTCGGGGTCCGGGTTGTTTGGCTCACGGAGGAATGTCCAGACTGGATAACACTGTAACAAAACCACAGCTTTGATACATATAAGGTCTGGGCAGATGGATAGAAACATAAGTGTTTGGATTCACCAGCAGCAAGCAGAGATCTTATAAATAGTAAGGAATTGAGCCACAAAAGTTTATAAAAAGTTGCTGAAGACTGAAGGACCCCCCTGGAGATTGGCACTAATGTTGGAGATTTTCGGAGTCTGCCGCTGGGTCACAGAATGATTTATTCCTCGTTACACATATACTGAGCACAGTGTCAGTGTGACATAAAAGCACTCGGGCGCCGCTGCACAGGTCCAATCTAAGGCTGGATGTGAAATCCGCGGCTCTGTGCGGTCACTCTGTATCTGTGTGATTAATCGCATGTTCAGTTCATATATTTAGAGGGATTCTTCGCTCCAAAGGGCTCATCTGATGCAGGGGCTTCTTTATTTCTTGCCTGCACGGGACGCCCCCTGGGGAGAAGAGCCCCTCTGATAAGTGAACTCATGTGACTGGAGGCGCCTTGATCCTTTATTCTGTGCGCTCACACGGCTGAAGCTTCGCAGGCAGAACATGTCCCGGGGCTTCGGGGGTGCTTGGCGGTACACGGTGTGACACGGTGCGGGCGGAGGAGGCCGGTGTGATTGCCCTGTGAAGCAGAGAGCCAGGATGTGATATTTGTACACTACACACAGACCTGTGGTGTTGACACAGCTGTAAAGTATGTGGCGCTTCTGTCACCTGGACGGGTGGAGCGTCTGCTGTGCACCCATGTTCAGCGTGACACCCCTAAAGCGGCCACACACCTGCACTAGCTGTCAGCACTCCGCTGACAGTTATTCCTCCCCACCCCCGATTCAGCAGAGCATTTATGGCTTTCTATTGTGGAACAGGAGATAAGCAGCTGCCAATCACTTCTGGAGCTGCTTATCTCCCCAGAGAACAGGCGGTGATGATCTCTGTACACCTCCATACATGTAAGGCTATGTGCACACGCATAATGGTCCACTGCGAATTTTTCCGCAGCAGAATTGATAAATCTGCAGCAAAACGCTGCGTTTTTTGCTGCAGAGTTATCGCGGATTTACAGCGGTTTTTCTGTGGTTTTCACTGCGGTTTTACAACTGCGGATTTCTATTGGAGCAGTTGTAAAACCGCTGCGGAATCCGCAGAAAGAAGTGACATGCTGCGGAATGTAAACTGCTGCGTTTCCACGCAGTTTTTTTCCGCAGCATGTGCACAGCGTTTTTGGTTTCCCATAGGTTTACATTGAACTGTAAACTCATGGGAAACTGCTGCGGATCCGCAGCAAAATCCACATCGTGTGCACATTCCTTAAGACAGTTAGCTGATCCTGCCGGATTAAGGGGGTGCAGCTTAATGTAGAAGGCCCCCATACACATTAGACTAAGGTCATCTGAACCTACAATGTGTATGATGGTCTCCTGATTCTCCTCCGACAGAAGATGTTGGGGGAAATAATGATCCGTTACAGCGTGCAATATGTACACAGTCAGGATTCTGTGTGGTTACCTGCTGGAGCGCTCGTCACGTGATGGCAAGTGCATGATTTGCAAACTTGCACTAACGTGCCGACTATCAATTTTTCCTGCAACTATCAATGTTGTTTTGAGAGAAGCGGATGAGAAGCCACGTGACGGCAAGAATCCAAATCACACAGAGGCAACTGTGCACAATCCTGACAGTGCGCATATTGCAGCACAACAGAAGCATTAGATATTTCATGTTACCTAGGAAAACATCTTTAACAAACAAAGATCAGAGCTATGCCTGCACCAGACGCAGAAACCAAGCGCACCCCATCCCCGTTACTGTACCTGGGGGTCGCAGGCGGCAGAGCGATGACGCGAGGCCGGGTGGTGAGAACGACTTCTCCATGGTTGGCTTCCGTCATGATGTTCTGTAGTGTGTTTTCCAGTATGGCCTCCACCAGTTGGCTGAACACTGGGGTCCTGAAACAGAGAGTGGGCATTTAGACATTCAACAGCGCCTGTGTAGTGTGCCCCTCGCACCGTGAGCAAAGGGTTAAATGTCTCCTCTTGCTCATTGTTCCACGCTTCTGTAACACTTTTCTTTACATCACACGTTTGGGTTGTCTCACATGGGGGGCTTCACTTTTCTGTGGGAGGTGGGAAAGAACTGGAGATAATGGACCCCTAATCGTAGAGTGTTTGTCAGTGTTTTCCCCCACACCGCACCTGAATGTCAGCAGTAAGGACTTGTCAGCGGGGGGATCCCCACATAGTGAGACCCTTTCCCATCAGTGTCAGACAGTCCCCCCCCCGTAATGTGCACAAGATTTTAGGACATCTCATATTCGCAGTACACAAAATATCTAGATTGTAAACTCGGATTTATGCTGTGGATGTCAGTACAGTGAAATGTGCCGCCTAAGTGCACCGCCACCGTAATATTCACCGCCATGGATTTAGTAGTGAGGTCTGCGGGGGAACGTACCCTAGTTCTGCAGCAGACCTCTAATCAGATGAAGGGTCGGCTGCGGCTCCAGGTGGCCAGAAGCGATGCTGTGCGGGACACGTAGTTTGTCAGCGACCCCTATAATTTGTAGGATGGTCCCAGAGTAAATAATAGGGGCTCTCATCTGTGCTGATTATCGCGGAGACCAGAACAGCAACTCCCACTCACGTCTAGATTTCTGAATCATGGAAAACGCAAAGTGCAGACGCTCTCGGCTGTTTCCGAAGCCCCAACCTCCTGTGGCCGGCGCTGGGCTGCTGATATTCCCATCTCTGCCATGACTGGAGAAAGCAATAATTCTTTAAAGTTTGTTATTTTTGACCCCATTGTATGGATGGAATTAAAAAAAAAGAAAACTAGACTTTTAATGAGATATGACTGAGGCCCTGTGCTCTGATGATGGGCAGACGGTGTACCCGGCCCGTAATTCTATATACCTGCACGCTGCGATGGGCCGTGTCCCTGTCTGGCATATATCAGGGCCTGATTTCACGCCGGGCCCCGCTGTCACCAAGGATCAGTCCTATACGGAGGTGGCGTAAGCCGAGGCCTCGGCGTCCTTGTGACAGAACATGGTGTGAGATCACCTCTTGGAAAATAGATCAAGTGTCGGCCGCTATGAATGATGCGATCTGGACAAGCTGGTTAGGTTTAATGAGTCGCCCAATAATTAATTGTGAGGGTTATGGCCAGGTGTCCCCGACGCGGCTCAGGTGGGGGGTATTGCGGTAAGACGGAGAGAAAATAAAGGTGTCACACGGACATCAGGAACCCAGGGTGCTGCTATAATAAACCTCCCATACACATTAATGTCGCCTGACCCTGCCGATATTGACGGTCGGGTGGGTATGGGGGCACTGGTCGACTTATGGGCGGGAGAGATGAGGATTTCGGATTGCCGATGGCGTTGTTCTCAGGGGATAGGTTGCTGTCAGACGTGTCAGCCGGCGGCTTTCTCATAGAGAACACAGGAGCGATCAGGCGATCCAGCTCTCCGGATTATGGGAAAGATGGGTGAGATGGACGATCGATCAGTCGACAGCCGTCTAATGTGTATGGCCGGTGTTATTAGAGGAAAACAGCGGGAAGATTAGGATAAGGGCTGGATATCTGAAAAGGGATAGGATTTAGGCTAGGGAGGAACAGGACTAAGTGTTAGGGAGACCATACACATTACACTTAAAGGATTATTCCCCAAAAGTCGTTAGTCCCTACCTAAAGGATACAGAAAAACTTGCTGATCCTTGGGGTCCGGCTGCTGCTATCCTGTAAAAATACCCAAATTGGGTCCGCGCAGGCTGGACCTCCGCTGCATTCATTGTGCATGGGACTGCCGAGCGCAGCGCTCTGATATTCCCAGTAGTCCTATAGACAATGAATGGAGAGGAGGTCGAACCTGCGCAGCTCCCCTCCATTCAAGATGTGGCTACATAAAAAATTGGACCGAGGCTGGTAATACTTTAAAAAAAAAAAAGCATAATAAGCATTAAGAATCTGTGAGAGACCCTGCGGCTCCAGTGTGGATTCTGAGCTGCTCACAAGTCAGCAGCAATATACATCAAATGACCACTGCAGCCAGTCAATGGCCTCAGCGGTGTTGGCTGTAAAATATTCACGTGTATAGCACCCAGGGCCGGCTCCACTGTTCATGGACTCCGAGCGAAAGAGTCTCAGTGGGCCCCTTTAACACATAGCACGATCCCTGAGGCATAGATAAGAAATCTAGGTATAGTACAATGCCAGAGATTGCTCTTACTTCTTACATTACATGAGTGATATCTATTGTACATTCTACAATAGCTCAGAAAGAGTGATTGCAGACTTATCATTATGGACCGGACACTATAGTCCTCCATACAGTATTATGGGCATCATATAGTCCTCCATACAGTGTTATGGGCACCACATAGTCCTCCATACAGTGTTATGGGCACCACATAGTCCTCCATACAGTATTATGGGCACCACATAGTCCTCCATACAGTATTATGGGCATCATATAGTCCTCCATACAGTGTTATGGGCACCACATAGTCCTCCATACAGTGTTATGGGCACCACATAGTCCTCCATACAGTATTATGGGCACCACATAGTCCTCCATACAGTATTATGGGCACCACATAGTCCTCCATACAGTATTATGGGCACCACATAGTCCTCCATACAGTATTATGAGCACCACATAGTCCTCCATACAGTATTATGGGAATCACATAGTCCACCATTATGTATTATGGGCACCACATAGTCCTCCATACAGTATTATGGGCATCACATAGTCCTCCATACAGTATTATGGGCATCATATAGTCCTCCATACAGTATTATGGCCACCGCAGAGTCCTCCATACAGTGTTATGGGCACCACATAGTCCTCCATACAGCGTTATGGGCATCACATAGTACCCCATACAGTATTATGGGCATCACATAGTCCTCCATACAGTATTCTGGGCACCACATAGTCCTCCTTACAGTATTATGGGCACCACATAGTCTTCCATACAGTATTACGGGTACCACATAGTCCTCCATACAGTATTATGGGCACCACATAGTACCCGATACAGTATTATGAGTACCACATAGTCCTCCATACAGTATTATGAGTACCACATAGCACCCCATACAGTATTATGGGCACCACATAGTCCTCCATACAGTGTTATGGGCTCCACATAGTCCTCCATACAGTATTATGGGCACCACATAGTCCTCCATACAGTATTATGGGTACCACATAGTCCTCCATACAGTATTATGGGCACCACATAGTCCTCCATACAGTATTATGGGCGCCACATAGTCCTTCATACAGTATTATGGGCACCACATAGTCCTCCATACAGTGTTATGGGCTCCGCATAGTCCTCCATACAGTATTATGGGCACCACATAGTCCTCCATACAGTATTATGGGCACCACATAGTACCCCATACAGTATTATGGGCACCACATAGTCCTCCATACAGTATTATGGGCACCACAGAGTCCTCCATACAGTATTATGGGAATCGCATAGTCCTCCATACAGTATTATGAGCACCACATAGTCCTCCATACAGTGTTATGGGCTCCACATAGTCCTCCACACAGTGTTATGGGCCCCATATATTACTTCATATAGTATTATGGGTACCACATAGAACCCCATACAGTATTATGGGCACCACATAGCACCCCATACAGTATTATGGGCACCACATAGTCCTCCATAAAGTGTTATGGGCTCCACATAAACCTCCATTCAGTATTATGGGCACCACATAGTCCTCCACAAAGTGTTATGGGCCCCATATATTACTTCATACAGTATAATGAGCAAAATGCTCCCTATTTAAAAAAATCAAATTCTCACCTCTCCCGTTCTCCGCTGTTCCGGTCTCCTCGGCGTCCTCTGACTCTGAACTGCTCAGCACAGAGGGGCGCTGTAGTGACATCACTGCGCCCTCACTGAGACGTCACAGAAAGTCAGAAGACGCTGAAGAGATAAGAGCAGCAGGGAATGGGGAGAGGTGAGTATTTGGGGGTTGTCGGTGCCCGCACTGGCACGGGCTCCCCTGACTCACGGGCCCCATAGCATGCTGGTGTTCCAGACGGCTGGTGGACCCCCCACGTTCATCCAGAGCCCCGACACTTGCCCGGGTGCAGCAGGTGGTGACGGTGGACCGGATAGCACCTAGTGAGAAAGGACATAGGGTCCAGCAGATGAGAATAAAGAGCCCTATACTCAGGGCGATGATCGAAAGGTGAACATTCATTTTCAGTCATTTCCCACTGTAAACCTGACCAGCAATCAAACAATAAGCGAGAAAACAATTGTCACTTTACGTAAATATGAATGTTCTGCCGAGAAACTGACGATCGGACCCTCTCATGGTCATAGGGGCCTGTGAATGAAGGGGAACAAGCACTGACTGACTTCTTTGGTTGTGGAGAGGAGCTCATCGCTGGCAATTTATGGCGCCTGAATAAAAGGACTCCAAAGTCAGTAATGATGTTAGACTGCCCCCTAGTGATGAGTGGCGTTGAGGGATTACATCTGGCCATTGATGTAGGGTTGACTGTGAACTTAGACGCACTGGGGAGGTCCTCTGAAAGTAAAATGTACAAACACTTTGCAATTTTTTCTTTTAATTTTGTATAACTGTAAACACCTTTCAGATCAGTGGGGGTCCGGGTCATTCAGAAGCGCTCGGCTCCTGCATGAACGAGTACAGAGTACATGAACGCATAGGTAATGGCTACTGAATAGTATCTGGGGAGATCGGTGAGGGTCTCAGGACCCCCACGAGACGTTTAGAATATGGCGGAGCCCTGCATGCAGAGCTTGTCGGCCGTGCACGACTCGTTAGCACAGAGCAGAGCCGCCTCCGTGCACCGTCTTACAGGCTGCACAGAGATATTCATCCCCAGCAGCAATGCTTCCCTGTACATCTGGACATACGGCATCAGATGGAGCAAGTCAGGATTTTCAGTCCGTTTCCTACAGAAAACCTCTGCATGTGTCTGTATGAAGGTCTCTGAATGCATGAACCCTAGTCTGTATGTCATGATGTCCAATGGTAAAAAACATCCACTAGTCTGGCATCATGTTGTTCACATGGATTGCCGGATTAATCGGTTTTCACTTCATTATTTGCACTGTGGGTTTATTTTACCTTTTAATCTTCTCCTTCTGTTGATCTTGTGGTAGGAACATAAGTTTGGTCGGGGTCTCCTCGTGTGTCATGTCTCCTGGCATTACCCGTGAGTCTGCTGGCATCTCTTCCTCTGCTGCTGGGGGTGCAGATTCTGCCACCATCACCCTCTGGTCTACAAAGGCGGCGGCGGCGTCTGTCGTGTTTGGCCTGGACTCCGAGCTGCGTAGTTGGGTGAAGTAGGGCAGAGGCTCATTCTGGATCTGGATCAGCGCTTTATGAAACTGCTTATCATCCAGGAGGTTCCTACAAGATCAGGGAAGTGCAGGTTATAGCACAGTACATAATCTACAGGCATATTACCCCGATCTGCACCGGTTACACGAGCCGCAGAAATCCTCTGCCTATAATCATCCGTTACCTCCTGCTAACAATGTGCGGTGTTACAGGAGCTGATGACGGTATTATATAGTGACCTCTGGCCCTCTAGCTGGTGTGAAACGGCAAGTCCCAGCATGCTATGCAAGCTAGAGACTGCGAGGCCATGCTGGGACTTGTAGTGTCACATTTTGCAGACCATTGTTTTAGTCTGTGCTCCTGGTAACTTCACGGTAACATAGTAACATAGTAACATAGTTAGTAAGGCCGAAAAAAGACATTTGTCCATCCAGTTCAGCCTATATTCCATCATAATAAATACCCAGATCTATGTCCTTCTACAGAACCTAATAATTGTATGATACAATATTGTTCTGCTCCAGGAAGACATCCAGGCCTCTCTTGAACCCCTCGACTGAGTTCGCCATCACCACCTCCTCAGGCAAGCAATTCCAGATTCTCACCGCCCTAACAGTAAAGAATCCTCTTCTATGTTGGTGGAAAAACCTTCTCTCCTCCAGACGCAAAGAATGCCCCCTTGTGCCCGTCACCTTCCTTGGTATAAACAGATCCTCAGCGAGATATTTGTATTGTCCCCTTATATACTTATACATGGTTATTAGATCGCCCCTCAGTCGTCTTTTTTCTAGACTAAATAATCCTAATTTCGCTAATCTATCTGGGTATTGTAGTTCTCCCATCCCCTTTATTAATTTTGTTGCCCTCCTTTGTACTCTCTCTAGTTCCATTATATCCTTCCTGAGCACCGGTGCCCAAAACTGGACACAGTACTCCATGTGCGGTCTAACTAGGGATTTGTACAGAGGCAGTATAATGCTCTCATCATGTGTATCCAGACCTCTTTTAATGCACCCCATGATCCTGTTTGCCTTGGCAGCTGCTGCCTGGCACTGGCTGCTCCAGGTAAGTTTATCATTAACTAGGATCCCCAAGTCCTTCTCCCTGTCAGATTTACCCAGTGGTTTCCCGTTCAGTGTGTAATGGTGACATTGATTCCTTCTTCCCATGTGTATAACCTTACATTTATCATTGTTAAACCTCATCTGCCACCTTTCAGCCCAAGTTTCCAACTTATCCAGATCCATCTGTAGCAGAATACTATCTTCTCTTGTATTAACTGCTTTACATAGTTTTGTATCATCTGCAAATATCGATATTTTACTGTGTAAACCTTCTACCAGATCATTAATGAATATGTTGAAGAGAACAGGTCCCAATACTGACCCCTGCGGTACCCCACTGGTCACAGCGACCCAGTTAGAGACTATACCATTTATAACCACCCTCTGCTTTCTATCACTAAGCCAGTTACTAACCCATTTACACACATTTTCCCCCAGACCAAGCATTCTCATTTTGTGTACCAACCTCTTGTGCGGCACGGTATCAAACGCTTTGGAAAAATCGAGATATACCACGTCCAATGACTCACCGTGGTCCAGCCTATAGCTTACCTCTTCATAAAAACTGATTAGATTGGTTTGACAGGAGCGATTTCTCATAAACCCATGCTGATATGGAGTTAAACAGTTATTCTCATTGAGATAATCCAGAATAACATCCCTCAGAAACCCTTCAAATATTTTACCAACAATAGAGGTTAGACTTACTGGCCTATAATTTCCAGGTTCACTTTTAGAGCCCTTTTTGAATATTGGCACCACATTTGCTATGCGCCAGTCCTGCGGAACAGACCCTGTCGCTATAGAGTCACTAAAAATAAGAAATAATGGTTTATCTATTACATTACTTAGTTCTCTTAGTACTCGTGGGTGTATGCCATCCGGACCCGGAGATTTATCTATTTTAATCTTATTTAGCCGGTTTCGCACCTCTTCTTGGGTTAGATTGGTGACCCTTAATATAGGGTTTTCATTGTTTCTTGGGATTTCACCTAGCATTTCATTTTCCACCGTGAATACCGTGGAGAAGAAGGTGTTTAATATGTTAGCTTTTTCCTCGTCATCTACAACCATTCTTTCCTCACTATTTTTTAAGGGGCCTACATTTTCAGTTTTTATTCTTTTACTATTGATATAGTTGAAGAACAGTTTGGGATTAGTTTTACTCTCCTTAGCAATGTGCTTCTCTGTTTCCTTTTTGGCAGCTTTAATTAGTTTTTTAGATAAAGTATTTTTCTCCCTATAGTTTTTTAGAGCTTCAATCGTGCCATCCTGCTTTAGTAGTGCAAATGCTTTCTTTTTACTGTTAATTGCCTGTCTTACTTCTTTGTTTAGCCACATTGGGTTTTT
Source organism: Ranitomeya imitator (assembly GCF_032444005.1). NCBI lineage: Eukaryota > Metazoa > Chordata > Amphibia > Anura > Dendrobatidae > Ranitomeya > Ranitomeya imitator. Next base: position 14,150,267 of record NC_091288.1, read on the forward strand.
CCTATTTCTAGTCCTTTTATTCCCACAAGGTATAAACCGCTTACACTGCCTATTTAGGATGTTCTTAAACATTTCCCATTTATTATCTGTATTCTCATTTCTGAGGATATTGTCCCAGTCTACCAGATTAAGGGCATCTCTGAGCTGGTCAAACTTTGCCTTCCTAAAGTTCAATGTTTTTGTGACTCCCTGACAAGTCCCCCTAGTGAAAGACAGGTGAAACTGTACAATATTGTGGTCGCTATTTCCTAGATGCCCAACCACCTGCAGATTTGTTATTCTGTCAGGTCTATTAGATAGTATTAGGTCTAAAAGTGCTGCTCCTCTGGTTGGATTCTGCACCAATTGTGAAAGATAATTTTTCTTGGTTATTAGCAGAAACCTGTTGCCTGTTGCAAACGGTGCGTTTGCCATTTGATTAAAATCACAACAAAACCGCAACCAGTGAACACAGCCTGAAATTAATTTTAGGTGGCATCAAGGGCGACCTATCGATGCCGGATAATTGGGGATTGGGATTATAAAACATAACTTTTCAGATTACCAAGCTGCTCCTTAAAGAAAGGCCGGATTATTGGTGTAAAAGCTGAGAACAGCCGCATGACATCACCTGATGATTGAGGTCATGACGTCCCGAGTCATCTCCTGCTGAGCGTCGCTCGGTCGATCTCTGTATCTGTCCGGCTCTCCTGTCTCTGGCTGAAGCTTCACAGGAACAGGAACTTCCATCTTCTTTTTGTATGGACTAAAAAGTGTACAACAACAAAAAATGCCAACAAATGAATAAATGTAAATTACACAATGAATGCTGCAAAGGCAACGAATGCCAGAAGCAAAAAATCCACATAAATAGTTCAGTGACTTCATCCTGTATTATTATACTATATTATCACTATTCTGCTGCTGGAGTCACTGTGTACATACATTCCATTACTGATCCTGAGTTACCTCCTGTATTATACTCCAGAGCTGCACTCACTATTCTGCTGGTGCAGTCACTGTGTACATACATTACATTACTGATCCTGAGTTACCTCCTGTATTATACTCCAGAGCTGCACTCACTATTCTGCTGGTGCAGTCACTGTGTACATACATTACATTACTGATCCTGAGTTACCTCCTGTATTATACTCCAGAGCTGCACTCACTATTCTGCTGGTGCAGTCACTGTGTACACACATTACATTACTGATCCTGAGTTACCTCCTGTATTATACTCCAGAGCTGCACTCACTGTTCTGCTGGTGCAGTCACTGTGTACATACATTACATTACTGATCCTGTACTGATCCTGAGCTACATCCTGTATTATACTCAAGAGCTGCACTCACTGTTCTGCTGGTGCAGTCACATGTGCACATTACTTATCCTGTACTGATCCTGAGTTACATCGTGTATTATACTCCAGAGCTGCACTCACTATTCTGCTGGTGCAGTCACTATGTACATACATTACATTACTGATCCTGAGTTACATCCTGTATTATACCCCAGAGCTGCACTCACTATTCTGCTGGTGCAGTCACTGTGTACATACATTACATTACTGATCCAGAGTTACATCCTGCATTATACCCCAGAGCTGCACTCACTATTCTCACTATTCTGCTGGTACAGTCACTGTGTACATACATTACATTACTGATCCTGAGTTACATCCTGTATTATACCCCAGAGCTGCACTCACTATTCTACTGGTGAAGTCACTGTGTACATACATTACTGATCCTGAGTTATATACTGTATTATATTCCAGAGCTGCACTCACTATTCTGCTGGTGCAGTCACTGTGTACATACATTACATTACTGATCCTGAGTTACATCCTGTATTATACTCCAGAGCTGCACTCACTATTCTGCTGGTGCAGTCACTGTGTACATACATTACATTACTGATCCTGAGTTACATCCTGTATTATACTCCAGAGCTGCACTCACTATTCTACTGGTGAAGTCACTGTGTACATACATTACTGATCCTGAGTTACATCCTGTATTATACTCCAGAGCTGCACTCACTATTCTGCTGGTGCAGTCACTGTGTACATACATTACATTACTGATCCTGAGTTACATCCTGTATTATACTCCAGAGCTGCACTCACTATTCTGCTGGTGGAGTCACTGTGTACATACATTACATTACTGATCCTGAGTTACATCCTGTATTATACCCCAGAGCTGCACTCACTATTCTGCTGGTGCAGTCACTGTGTACATACATTACATTACTGATCCTGAGTTACATCCTGTATTATACTCCAGAGCTGCACTCACTATTCTGCTGGTGCAGTCACTGTGTACATACATTACATTACTGATCCTGAGTTACATCCTGTATTATACCCCAGAGCTGCACTCACTATTCTGCTGGTGCAGTCACTGTGTACATACATTACATTACTGATCCTGAGTTACATCCTGTATTATACTCCAGAGCTGCACTCACTATTCTGCTGGTGCAGTCACTGTGTACATATATTACATTACTGATCCTGAGTTACATCCTGTATTATACTCCAGAGCTGCACTCACTATTCTGCTGGTGGAGTCACTGTGTACATACATTACATTACTGATCCTGAGTTACATCCTGTATTATACTCCAGAGCTGCACTCACTATTCTGCTGGTGCAGTCACTGTGTACATACATTACATTACTGATCCTGAGTTACATCCTGTATTATACTCCAGAGCTGCACTCACTATTCTGCTGGTGGAGTCACTGTGCACATACATTACATTACTGATCCTGAGTTACATCCTGTATTATACCCCAGAACTGCACTCATTATTCTGCTGGTGCAGTCACTGTGTACATACATTACATTACTGATCCTGAGTTACCTCCTGTATTATACTCCAGAGCTGCACTCACTATTCTGCTGGTGCAGTCACTGTGTACATACATTACATTACTGATCCTGAGTTACATCCTGTATTATACCCCAGAGCTGCACTCATTATTCTGCTGGTGCAGTCACTGTGTACATACATTACATTACTGATCCTGAGTTACATCCTGTATTATACCCCAGAACTGCACTCACTATTCTGCTGGTGCAGTCACTGTGTACATACATTACATTACTGATCCTGAGTTACATCCTGTATTATACTCCAGAGCTGCACTCACTATTCTGCTGGTGCAGTCACTGTGTACATACATTACATTACTGATCCTGAGTTACATCCTGTATTATACCCCAGAACTGCACTCATTATTCTGCTGGTGCAGTCACTGTGTACATACATTACATTACTGATCCTGAGTTACATCCTGTATTATACTCCAGAGCTGCACTCACTATTCTGCTGGTGCAGTCACTGTGTACATACATTACATTACTGATCCTGAGTTACATCCTGTATTATACCCCAGAGCTGCACTCACTATTCTGCTGGTGCAGTCACTGTGTACATACATTACATTACTGATCCTGAGTTACCTCTTGTATTATACCCCAGAGCTGCACTCACTATTCTGCTGGTGCAGTCACTGTGTACATACATTACATTACTGATCCTGAGTTACCTCCTGTATTATACCCCAGAGCTGCACTCACTATTCTGCTGGTGCAGACACTGTGTACATACATTACATTACTGATCCTGAGTTACCTCCTGTATTATACTCCAGAGCTGCACTCACTATTCTGCTGGTGCAGTCACTGTGTACATACATTACATTACTGATCCTGAGTTACATCCTGTATTATACCCCAGAGCTGCACTCACTATTCTGCTGGTGCAGTCACTGTGTACATACATTACATTACTGATCCTGAGTTACCTCCTGTATTATACTCCAGAGCTGCACTCACTATTCTGCTGGTGGAGTCACTGTGTACATACATTACTGATCCTGAGTTACATTCTGTATTATACTCCAGAGCTGCACTCAGATTTCTGCTGGTGCAGTCACTGTGTACATACATTACATTACTGATCCTGAGTTACATTCTGTATTATACTCCAGAGCTGCACTCACTATTCTGCTGGTGCAGTCACTGTGTACATACATTACATTACTGATCCTGAGTTACATTCTGTATTATACTCCAGAGTTGCACTCAGATTTCTGCTGGTGCAGTCACTGTGTACATACATTACATTACTGATCCTGAGTTACATCCTGTATTATACTCCAGAGCTGCACTCACTATTCTGCTGGTGCAGTCACTGTGTACATACATTACATTACTGATCCTGAGTTACATTCTGTATTATACTCCAGAGCTGCACTCAGATTTCTGCTGGTGCAGTCACTGGGTACATACATTACATTACTGATCCTGAGTTACATTCTGTATTATACTCCAGAGTTGCACTCAGATTTCTGCTGGTGCAGTCACTGTGTACATACATTACATTACTGCTCCTGAGTTACATCCTGTATTATACTCCAGAGCTGCACTCACTATTCTGCTGGTGCAGTCACTGGGTACATACATTACATTACTGATCCTGAGTTACATTCTGTATTATACTCCAGAGCTGCACTCAGATTTCTGCTGGTGCAGTCACTGGGTACATACATTACATTACTGATCCTGAGTTACATTCTGTATTATACTCCAGAGTTGCACTCAGATTTCTGCTGGTGCAGTCACTGTGTACATACATTACATTACTGATCCTGAGTTACATTCTGTATTATACTCCAGAGCTGCACTCAGATTTCTGCTGGTGCAGTCACTGTGTACATACATTACATTACTGATCCTGAGTTACATTCTGTATTATACTCCAGAGCTGCACTCAGATTTCTGCAGGCTTTGGGTTCTGGGTAAAGATAACTACAGACATGAGATGCTTGTTGATTACGGCCACCAAAGCCTGCAGATCAGAGTTTATCTATGTGGGAAACTCAATGTTTCTAATATTCTGAATCCTGAATCCATTGTGAGAAAAGCACAATATAAATATTTGCTTATTACACAATTTTTATTTTTCCTCTCTGCAGGATCAGACTACAGTACACAGTCAGGGTTTGTTGTCTGTTACCATGGAGATGCATACTACTGCACAGGGGCTGTATACATAACACAATAGGACCTGCTTAATTTTCCATATTGTATGCTGCGGTACTGAAGGTGGACGAGGCCTTTCAGTAAATAATGACAATGGGAGGGAATATTTTCACAAGTTCCGGGTGTGTTCCTTCCTTCACTGGGTAATTACCGCCAGCAGAAGCTTCCTGGATCACATAATACAGGGGCAGATTTCAGTGTTTTAAGAATGGATTATGTGAAATGTCAGACGATCCGGGGCTTGGACTTGTGGAATTTCCTGTTTTCCGCATAGACTCCGTACACTTCTGTGTATTCAGTATTAAGTGGAGACAATAAGACGATTCCCCGGAATATAAATCCATATATAACCCTACTACAATGATGGTGTATTGGGGTCTCATATCCAAACTGGTCCGCTCCATGCCCGCCATTAGGCTCCGCTCTGTATTTTAGGACACCATGGAAAACGGAGCATGAAGTCGGCAACTCAGTATTTGGGGGGTACTATAAATAAGCAATATGAGGGGGCACTATAAAGCGGCACAATCTGGTAGCAGTATAATAGAGGGACTATATGGTAGCACTATAAAGGTGGACCATGTGCTAGCACTATAAATGAGGACCATGTGATAGCACTATAAAGGAGGACCATGTGATAGCATTATAAAGGAGGACCATGTGCTAGCACTATAAAGGAGGACCATGTGCTAGCACTATAAAGGAGGACTATGTGATAGCACTATAAAGGAGAATCATGTGATAGCACTATAAAGGAGGACCATGTGCTAGCACTATAAAGGAGGACTATGTGTTAGCACTATAAAGGAGGACAAGGAGGACCATGTGCTAGCACTATAAAGGAGGACCATGTGCTAGCACTATAAAGGAGGACTATGTGTTAGCACTATAAAGGAGGACCATGTGCTAGCACTATAAAAGAGAACCATGTGATAGCACTATAAAGGAGGACCATGTGCTAGCACTATAAAGGAGGACCATGTGCTAGCACTATAAAGGAGAACCATGTGATAGCACTATAAAGGGGGACCATGTGCTAGCACTATAAAGGAGGACCATGTGATAGCACTATAAAGGAGGACCATGTGTTAGCACTATAAAGGAGGACCATGTGCTAGCACTACAAAGGAGAACCATGTGATAGCACTATAAAGGAGGACCATGTGCTAGCACTATAAAGGAAGAACATGTACTAGAACTATGGGAACATTATATGGTTGCAGTATAAAATGGTGCTATGTATTAGCATGTTAAAGGTGCAGTATGTGGTAGCACTATAAGGCGGAACTTACTGGAAGGAACTATGTGGCAGCACTATAAAAAAGCAATATGAGGTGGCACCATAAAGGGGCACTTTGCAGTAGTACTAAAAAGGGAAAATATGTCACGGCAATATAATGGGACAAAATATGGGGTCAGGGAAACCATCATCTCTTGGCAGACTTGTGTGTGGCACTGTACGTTCTTCGGGGGACAGATTTGCCAGGGACAGTCCATGAAGCGGCAGTGCTAGGCACTATCTTCAGGGCACGCAATGTGTGGCACTGTTATATTCTGGAGGCACATTATATGTAATGGCATGATGCTGTGTGCTCTAGAGGTCCGGGATGGAGGGAGAATCCCATCAGAGAAGACGTCACCTGCAGTCACTGGATGCCATGGCTTACTCTGCTGGTGGCCTATCTGCAATGGGACTACTTCTATGGCCGATAGATGATTTCTTTTGACCAGAGTGAATCCCTGTGCACCCCTACCAATTACCATTGCTCCTGTCACACTGGGAGCCGTAATTTCACAAGGTACAAGGTTATAAAGCAAGAGAAATGAGAGGGGTATTCCAATAAGAAGGAGCTATCACCGATCCAACGTCTGGGGGTCCAGAGCTCTTTCATTCTCCCTGAACTGCCTGAGACATCCCTTGTGCGGCTGTCCTACCTGCGCATAGGTAGTAATGTCTCATGGCCCCTGATCTATTACTTTACACCTTACAGATATTATCCTTTTTTTTGTCACCTTTTTATGCTCAGCCCCATCCAAATCTGCATTCTGGATTCCGCTGGCCTTCGTGTTAGCTCTCGGGCGCCGCCATTTTCTGCTTCTGGGTTATTGTGAGTCAAAGCTCATCTGCTCAGGACGTAACCGAGTGTCACGGAGTAGGGCGGGCTTAATATATCATGTATTTTGTACGTGGTCATTGCGTTATCGGATTATCAGTTTACTGACATTTATTGGAGTCGTGCTACGCTGCGGGCACCTGACGGGCATATTTTCGTCTGGAAGCCTTCTGCCCGCAGCGCTGGGATTGCAGACCCATCACACACTGGCTCTCTGCAGTAATGACCACACACTCACCGCTGCTGGAAATGGCGCAGTAAATCATCCTGGAATTGGTTGAGAAAATCTGGAGTGTGGTGGGATCGTCCGGTCACTGACAGGTGGAGCTGTAATGGCACAGGCGGTTGGGGTCTCGCCCAGACTCGCTGTGCCAGCTTCATTGCCTTTCGGTTCTCTCGGTCTCGGCTGGCGGGTGCTCGGACATTATCTCCATTCTTGATGGGTGGTAGGGTCTGTTAATAAAAACACAGTCTAGTCTGTAATTGTCTCATTAGGTAGGAAGTATCTTATGTGACATTCACATGGTCGCCTGATTAACAGTGATTTGCAATTTATGACCCAGTGCCCAGTGTCAGGATTACTACAGTGTTGGAATAAACAGGTGATGTGGCCCCGACACTGATGACTTATGCAATCGCTGCCCAAAGATGGAAAATCCCTTTTAAATTGCTGCATATTTGAAAGATAGTGCTGCCCCCTGGTGGTTATTTTTTTCATGACTTGCAGTAGGATTAGGTGCAAGTGGCTTCTGATTACTAATGTGCATGACACATGGAAGAACAAACCATAAAGGTTCATAACCTGCAGGCATGACGTGATCCGCAGCTCATTACCTTATATCTCCTTATTTCCGTCAGTTGTTGCTTAGCAGGAAGGATCTGGGCACCGCCGGACTCCAGCGCACACTACGATATAAGCAGCCAGTGAGTACACGCCAGCCATCACCCGGCCACCACCGGGAAACACTGCACAACTTTTATTTGACAACTAATGTTTTTGTTTTTTTATTGACTGAGATTGTTTCTTATATTACAGTCATTTCCACAGCAGCATTCAAACTTCTGCTCACTACCAACTTAATTCTGCATTTTGTATTGTTTTTTCACATTTTTCCTGGGATAAATACCATGGATTTTATTCATTCACATTTTGTACCTACTTTTTGTCTAGTTTGAAGTCTATTTTCGTCTCGTTCGTCTGTGTTTTTTTTCTGTTCGCCATTGTGGACTTCGTTTTTGTAATCCAGATATTAATTTTTTGTGACATTTGAAAAAGTAGCTACATTTTGGCACAAATATATTCCAGTGGAGTACAGATTCTGAACCAGCAGCAGCAGAGAATCCTGACCGAAGAGGCAGAAGCACGTAGGTGATCGCTGCTGCGCCCCTTCAGCTGTGCTCTGCTCAATGAGGCTGATCCCCAGAGAGGGAGGGTTACAGTATAGATGACCACAGAGCGTGTCAGTCCGTAAACTCCTGTGCTCACGTCTCAGAGGATCAGTCTCTTTGTTTCAGCGATTAGTAGGGGGTCTCATTTACCAGACTCGATGGATCTGTCATTCTGACATATTGGAAGTTTTCTGAAACTAGAACTGTGTAACTCACACACACTGTGGCACATTTCTGCTCAGTCCCATCTAGAGCTGCACTCGCTGCTCAGTCCCATCCAGAGCTGCACTCGCTGCTCAGTCCCATCTAGAGCTGCACTCGCTGCTCAGTCCCATTCAGAGCTGCACTCGCTGCTCAGTCCCATCGAGAGCTGCACTCGCTGCTCAGTCCCATCCAGAGCTGCACTCGCGGCTCAGTCCCATCCAGAGCTGCACTCGCTGCTCAGTCCCATCCAGAGCTGCACTCGCTGCTCAGTCCCATCCAGAGCTGCACTCGCTGCTCAGTCCCATCCACAGCTGCACTCGCTGCTCAGTCCCATCCAGAGCTGCACTCGCTGCTCAGTCCCATCTAGAGCTGCACTCGCTGCTCAGTCCCATTCAGAGCTGCACTCGCTGCTCAGTCCCATCGAGAGCTGCACTCGCTGCTCAGTCCCATCCAGAGCTGCACTCGCGGCTCAGTCCCATCCAGAGCTGCACTCGCTGCTCAGTCCCATCCAGAGCTGCACTCGCTGCTCAGTCCCATCCAGCGCTGCACTCGCTGCTCAGTCCCATCCACAGCTGCACTCGCTGCTCAGTCCCATCCAGAGCTGCACTCGCTGCTCAGTCCCATCTAGAGCTGCACTCGCTGCTCAGTCCCATTCAGAGCTGCACTCGCTGCTCAGTCCCATCGAGAGCTGCACTCGCGGCTCAGTCCCATCCAGAGCTGCACTCGCGGCTCAGTCCCATCCAGAGCTGCACTCGCTGCTCAGTCCCATCCAGAGCTACACTCACTGCTCAGTCCCATCCAGAGCTGCACTCGCGGCTCAGTCCCATCCAGAGCTGCACTCGCGGCTCAGTCCCATCCAGAGCTGCACTCGCTGCTCAGTCCCATCCAGAGCTGCACTCGCTGCTCAGTCCCATCCAGAGCTGCACTCGCTGCTCAGTCCCATCCAGAGCTGCACTCGCTGCTCAGTCCCATCCAGAGCTGCACTCGCTGCTCTGTCCCATCCAGAGCTGCACTCGCCTTTCTGATGTTTTTCTGTTAGCTCCCAGACAGCTCCGATCTCTGGTGTTCGGACACCCTTCATGGCGTACCTGTGTAAATGCAGACGTACCTCGGTCGTCTGGCTTCTCTTTTCTGGCTTTTCCGCTTTAGTGATCGTGAACTCCAATGACTGCCGTTCCCCTTCTTCTTCCCATTCTCGGAGATCTCGCTCATACTCGGTGACAGCTCGCTCCATGAATATCTGCATGGGGATATCAAATTACACAAAATCCGCCACAGAAAGCAATCAGTGCCATACAAAGCTTCAGTACGCACCTCACACACCAGCTCCAGAGTATAGAACGAGGCCTGCTCCCCAGACTGAAGCGTGACCATGATGCTGAGGCTCTCACCTGGGCGGAGAGCGCCGGACATAGGGGAGACCTGAAGAATCTGCAAAACCAGAGGAGACCCCAGTGACGGACTCACGGATTCATCCATGGCAGGTGTTTTATCAAGTCCACTACTCGAACAGCCCCTTCTTGAATACTATATTCCTATTTACAACATAAAACTACCTCATACTCACCTTCCGCACCGGCACCATTGCAGCGATGTCGGTGCTGGGTCTCCTGAGGTTCAGTTAACACTGCTATGACAATCCGCTAATGGTCTGCACAGCTCACACTTTGCACTGACGTCTGAGCAGAACAATAGCAGCCGCAGATTGACTGCAGGGGTTCACGTGGCATAACAATGTTACAGAAACATTGGGAGACCCGGCGCTGACATCACTAGTACAGGGCCGGTACAGGAGTGGAGTATATTGTATTTATGAATGAGTTGTCCTAGTAAGGATTATTCCCCACACTGAAAGTCTCCAACATCCTCTGTAGGACTGCTGAAAGCCGAGCCCAGTCCCATAGAGAATGAATGGAGTGGTTGCACATACACAGCCATTGCTCCATTGTTCCATTACGATGGGCATTTCAGTGCCCCGGACTGTGGATTAGTGGGGAAAGGTCGCAATGGGCAGACTGCCACCGATCAGAATGTTACAGTGGGGGAAATAAGTATTTTGTAAGTTTGCCCACTGACAAAGACATGAACATTTCCTTATAGATTGTAAGCTTGCGAGCAGGGACCTCACCCCTAATGTCACTGTTTCAATTGTCTTAACTTGTACTGAATTTATTGTCTGTACATGTCCCCGCTTAATTGTAAAGTGCTGCGGAATATGCTGGCGCTATATAAATAAAAATTATTATTATTATTAACAGTCTATAATTTTAAGGGTAGGTTAATTTTAACATTGAGAGATAAAATCCAGAAAATCACACTGTATAAATTATGGTATATAAATTTATTTGCATTTTGCAGTGAGAAATAAGTATTTGATCCCCTAACAACCATTAGGAGTTCTGGCTCTTAATGGTTCTTTGCTATAGAATGGGGCCAACTTTCATTGTTGGGAATAACAGTTCATCAAAACTTGCCCCATTTAAAGTGGGCTAGTCACTGTACCCACCTCGCTGGCATTGGGCGACGCTGCATACCAGGTGAAGAGGATGGACTCGGACTCAGAAGTGTTGTTCAGGAACAGCAGCCGACTGGACTTACTGAAAACAGGAACATCCCCGAATGAGAGCTTCTGCTGGGTCAAGTGGGGAACCTGCATGAGAGAAGTAGCACAAGACACCGCGGCATTACACCCTCCGAAAACACGTGCAAGAACCAGACTGCATGAGATGTATGCTCAGCTGAGGGTACATAGGCTTTCCATAGAGGAGCAGAGTAAGCTACTGACAACCTCGACTGCCCGCCGCAGGGTCTAGAGGGAGACGAAAAGTACCCGACCTCATCTGCCCCAACACCATCTTCAGGGAGAGTCAGGAGACCCTCACACCCAAATACATTTCAGTCCCTCCAAAACTGATGGCTGCAGATGAGTTGTATCTCATGTTATACAAGTGAATCTATGAACCCTATGGGGCCTTCAGTCTTCATGGGTCTGCTCCGCAGATCGGGGTCCTCACCTGTCCAGGAAGAGTAAGTCGCGGCACAGCTGATAATGGCGAAAACTCCTCAAATGCCGCTGTGTCCCCCAGAACACTGCGGTCATAACCAGTCCCTTCAAAGGTGATCAGGGCAGAGTCCCCCCCTAAGATGTGAACAGGAACAGTGACCTGAATGAGAGGAAGCAGAGGCCATTACTGGACAAAACCCAGCGACCTGCAGGCCGTATGCGATCCAGAAGACTAGGAGATGCTGACCGAGTAAGTCCTGGCCTCCAGCGGGGAGAAGATCCATTCCACACAAGCAGTTGCCCCCGGGACTATCTCCCCTCGGGGGTTCAGGCACTGGAATATGGGGTGGTGGTAGTTCTCTTCTTGGACTCCCCGCAATGGCTCTAGCTGGATCTCATAGATTACGGCTACAGAGCCCCCATTGAACAGCTCATAGATCTAGAGAAATGTGGAAGATCACAAATCAGCACAGAAGAAGCAAGGTTGTGACTTACAGCCTTACTGCCCATACAGAGACTACATACAGTGAGTCCATACAGTGACCCCATACACTGACCCCATACAGTGGCCCCATAGACTGACACCATACAGTGACCCCATACACTGACACCATACAGTGAGTCCATACAGTGACACCATACAGTGACCCCATACACTGACACCATACAGTGACCCCATACAGTGGCCCCATACAGTGAGCCCATACACTGACACCATACACTGACACCATACAGTGAGTCCATACAGTGACCCCATACACTGACACCATACAGTGAGTCCATACAGTGACACCATACAGTGACCCCATACACTGACACCATACACTGACACCATACAGTGACCCCATACACTGACACCATACAGTGACACCATACAGTGACACCATACAGTGACACCATACAGTGACACCATACAGTGACCCCATACACTGACACCATACAGTGACCCCATACACTGACACCATACACTGACCCCATACACTGACACCATACAGTGACCCCATACACTGACACCATACAGTGACACCATACAGTGACACCATACAGTGACACCATACAGTGACACCATACAGTGACCCCATACACTGACACCATACAGTGACCCCATACACTGACCCCATACAGTGAGTCCATACAGTGACACCATACAGTGACCCCATACACTGACACCATACAGTGACCCCATACACTGACACCATACAGTGACCCCATACAGTGGCCACATACAGTGGCCCCATACACTGACACCATACACTGACACCATACAGTGGCCACATACAGTGACCCCATACACTGACACCATACAGTGGCCACATACAGTGACCCCATACACTGACACCATACATTGACCCCATACAGTGACCCCATACAGTGACCCCATACAGTGATGCCATACACTGACACCACACATTGACCCCATACAGTGACCCCATACAGTGACACCATACAGTGGCCACATACAGTGACCCCATACACTGACACCATACAGTGACCCCATACACTGACACCATACACTGACATCATACAGTGACCCCATACAGTGACACCATACACTGACACCATACAGTGGCCACATACAGTGAGTCCATACAGTGACCCCATACACTGACCCCATACAGTGACCCCATACAGTGACACCATACACTGACACCATACAGTGGCTCCATACAGTGAGTCCATACAGTGACCCCATACAGTGACCCCATACAGTGATGCCATACACTGACACCATACAGTGGCCACATACAGTGACCCCATACAGTGAGTCCATACAGTGACCCCATACACTGACCCCATACAGTGACCCCATACAGTGACACCATACAGTGACACCATGCACTGACACCATACAGTGACCCCATACAGTGAGTCCATACAGTGACCACATACAGTGACCCCATACAGTGACCCCATACAGTGATGCCATACACTGACACCATACAGTGGCCACATACAGTGACCCCATACAGTGAGTCCATACAGTGACCCCATACACTGACCCCATACAGTGACCCCATACAGTGACACCATACAGTGACACCATGCACTGACACCATACAGTGACCCCATACAGTGAGTCCATACAGTGACCACATACAGTGACCCCATACAGTGACCCCATACAGTGACCCCATACACTGACCCCATACACTGACCCCATACACTGACCCCATACACTGACACCATACAGTGACCCCATACACTGACAGCATACAGTGGCCACATACAGTGGCCCCATACAGTGAGTCCATACAGTGACCCCATACACTGACACCATACAGTGACCCCATACAGTGACACCATACAGTGACAGCATACAGTGACCCCATACACTGACACCATACAGTGACCCCATACAGTGACTCCATACAGTGACAGCATACAGTGACCCCATACACTGACACCATACAGTGACCCCATACAGTGACCCCATACACTGACACCATACAGTGGCCACATACAGTGGCCACATACAGTGACCCCATACACTGATTGACACCATACAGTGACCCCATATACTGACACCATACACTGACACCATACATTGACCCCATACAGTGACCCCATACACTGACACCATACAGTGACACCATACAGTGACACCATACAGTGACCCCATACAGTGACCCCATACACTGACACCATACAGTGACCCCATACAGTGACCCCATACACTGACACCATACAGTGACCCCATAGTGAGGCCAGTGACCCCATACACTGACCCCATCCAGTGACCCCATACACTGACACCATACAGTGACACCATACAGTGACACCATACAGTGACCCCATACAGTGACCCCATACACTGACACCATACAGTGACCCCATACAGTGACCCCATACACTGACACCATACAGTGACCCCATAGTGAGGCCAGTGACCCCATACACTGACCCCATCCAGTGACCCCATACACTGACCCCATCCAGTGACCCCACATACAGTAACAGCGCTTTATCGCTACATCTTACCTGCTTAGAAGGACTGGAGCAGCCGATGGCCACTGGGGTGAAGCAATGTTTAGTGGAGGTGAAATGTACATAGCGTTGCTCTTTCTCTACTGTCACCCCAATGAAGTTGAGCTGGAATGGTAGATAAAGATATGAACGCTTCAATGAAATGCGACAATATATCAAATCTGAATAGGGCACAAAACACTGGCACAGACATCTGACCTCTCACATTCACACCACCAGGGGGAGCTTATGAGCCTTCTGCATACAGTGCTATAGTGGATTTCAATGTGGAAATTGTATGCAGTGAGCTCCCCCTAGTGGTCACTTCAGGTAGCCACAATGTAACTAATGCTGTGTGTGCGAATGTGAACATTTGCTCTGGTGGTACATACCAAAATCTCCCGGCCATGTGAGACCTTTAAGAGGACAGGCAGGCGGTCAGTCCCGACAAAATCATGTCTGCAGAAACAGATAAAAACAGAAATGTCAAAAATCCTGTGTTTTGTAACTTTTTGTGGAGCGCACTACTCTCGTGGTACAATTGTGAACTTTTATTTGCCTTTTGTAAAAAAATATCAATTTGTAACCTAAACCCCAAAATTACGCATACAATAATCAACATGTAAAGCAGCATCCTTAAGAAATTAAAGGGTTGCTCCAGCCCCATCACTTCCACACCTGGACATGAGCAATGCTGATGACGTCCTGTTGACAGGTGTCACTAGGACATGCCGGGCCGACAGGTTTAGAGAAACTGTGCTAGAATGATATCGGCCAGCCATCTATGGCTTCATGCAGTCATCTGTTCACAGAATGCATCAATGGCGCTCACCCTACAAACATGGAGGGCAATGGCACCAGAACAGCCCTTTAATAGAGAAGCACGATGTAAGTCACAGTCAGTACAAAATGAATGACGTGTAGGATGTACAACGTGACGGTATATGTCCTGCACATTTGCACTATGACTATTGTATGTGTCGGGGCCCATGGTGCTTCATGCTCACCTGTACGTCAGCTGAAGCGTTTCCTGCTGGCCGGGCTTCAGATTTCCTGATTTCGGGCTGATGGTGAACAGTTTATTGTCCTGAATTCTCATCTGGTGAATCTCACTGGGGTCAAATTCCCAGGTCTCAGCCCAGAACTCCAGCTCAATCTGCTGATCCGCGGGAAACAAAAAATCCCTACAGAAGAGCACAAACCTCAAATACAACAGACCAGCAGGTAAGGAGAAGAAGGAAAAATATATTCTAAGTTGCCCAGTTTATAAATGGCCCCATTGTGGCAGCAACAGGTAGCACCCGACCCTTGTCATGTTAAAAGGGTTTATCCTGCTAAACACATTTATGCATTGGGAGGTGGAGCTGTGAAGAGGGCATCGCATCTGCATTTACCTGCCGGGACAAGTGAACGAGATCAGCAGAGTCCTATCCTGTCTGCATGTATCTGCTGGGATCAGTGCATGATCAGTCCTATCCTGTGTGCACATACCGGCCAGGACGAGTGCACGATCAGCAGTATGCTATCCTGTCTGCATGTACCTGCCAGGACGAGTGCACAATCAGCAGTGTGCTATCCTGTCTGCATGTACCTGCCATGACGAGTGCACGATCAGCAGTGTGCTATCCTGTCTGCATGTACCTGCCAGAACGAGTGCACGATCAGCAGTGTGCTATCCTGTCTGCACATACCGGCCAGGACGAGTGCACGATCAGCAGTGTGCTATCCTGTCTGCACATACCTGCCAGAACGAGTGCACGATCAGCAGTGTGCTATCCTGTCTGCACATACCGGCCAGGACGAGTGCACGATCAGCAGTGTGCTATCCTGTCTGCATGTACCTGCCAGGACGAGTGCACGATCAGCAGTGTGCTATCCTGTCTGCATGTACCTGCCAGGACGAGTGCACGATCAGCAGTGTGCTATCCTGTCTGCATGTATCTGCTGGGATCAGTGCATGATCAGTCCTATATTGTCTGCACATACCTGCCAGGACGAGTGCACGATCAGCAGTGTGCTATCCTATCTGCACATACCGGCCAGGACGAGTGCACGATCAGCAGTATGCTATCCTGTCTGCATGTACCTGCCAGGACGAGTGCACGATCAGCAGTGTGCTATCCTGTCTGCATGTACCTGCCAGGACGAGTGCACGATCAGCAGTGTGCTATCCTGTCTGCATGTATCTGCTGGGATCAGTGCATGATCAGTCCTATATTGTCTGCACATACCTGCCAGGACGAGTGCACGATCAGCAGTGTGCTATCCTGTCTGCACATACCGGCCAGGACGAGTGCACGATCAGCAGTATGCTATCCTGTCTGCATGTACCGGCCAGGACGAGTGCACGATCAGCAGTGTGCTATCCTGTCTGCATGTACCTGCCAGGACGAGTGCACGATCAGCAGTGTGCTATCCTGTCTGCATGTATCTGCTGGGATCAGTGCATGATCAGTCCTATATTGTCTGCACATACCTGCCAGGACGAGTGCACGATCAGCAGTGTGCTATCCTGTCTGCACATACCGGCCAGGACGAGTGCACGATCAGCAGTGTGCTATCCTGTCTGCATGTACCTGCCAGGACGAGTGCACGATCAGCAGTGTGCTATCCTGTCTGCATGTACCTGCCAGGACGAGTGCACGATCAGCAGTGTGCTATCCTGTCTGCATGTATCTGCTGGGATCAGTGCATGATCAGTCCTATATTGTCTGCACATACCTGCCAGGACGAGTGCACGATCAGCAGTGTGCTATCCTGTCTGCACATACCGGCCAGGACGAGTGCACGATCAGCAGTATGCTATCCTGTCTGCATGTACCGGCCAGGACGAGTGCACGATCAGCAGTGTGCTATCCTGTCTGCATGTACCTGCCAGGACGAGTGCACGATCAGCAGTGTGCTATCCTGTCTGCATGTACCTGCCAGGACGAGTGCACGATCAGCAGTGTGCTATCCTGTCTGCATGTATCTGCTGGGATCAGTGCATGATCAGTCCTATACTGTCTGCACATACCTGCCAGGACGAGTGCACGATCAGCAGTGTGCTATCCTGTCTGCACATACCGGCCAGGACGAGTGCACGATCAGCAGTATGCTATCCTGTCTGCATGTACCTGCCAGGACGAGTGCACGATCAGCAGTGTGCTATCCTGTATGTACCTGCCAGGACGAGTGCACGATCAGCAGTGTGCTATCCTGTCTGCACATACCTGCCAGGATGAGTTCACGATCAGCAGTATGCTATCCTGTCTGCATGTACCTGCCAGGACGAGTGCACGATCAGCAGTGTGCTATCCTGTCTGCATGTACCGGCCAGGAAGAGTGCACGATAAGTAGTGTGCTATCCTGTCTGCACATACCTGCCAGGACGAGTGCACGATCAGCAGTGTGCTATCCTGTCTGCATATACCGGCCAGGAAGAGTGCACGATCAGTAGTGTGCTATTCTGTCTGCATGTACCGGCCAGGACGAGTGCACGATCCGCAGTGTCCTATCCTGTCTGCATGTACCGGCCAGGACGAGTGCACGATCAGTAGTGTGCTATCCTGTCTGCACATACCTGCCAGGACGAGTGCACGATCAGTAGTGTGCTATCCTGTCTGCATGTACCGGCCAGGACGAGTGCACGATCTGCAGTGTGCTATCCTGTCTGCATGTACCGGCCAGGAAGAGTGCACGATAAGTAGTGTGCTATCCTGTCTGCACATACCTGCCAGGACGAGTGCACGATCAGCAGTGTGCTATCCTGTCTGCATGTACCGGCCAGGAAGAGTGCACGATCAGTAGTGTGCTATTCTGTCTGCATGTACCGGCCAGGACGAGTGCACGATCCGCAGTGTGCTATCCTGTCTGCATGTACCGGCCAGGACGAGTGCACGATCAGTAGTGTGCTATCCTGTCTGCACATACCTGCCAGGACGAGTGCACGATCAGTAGTGTGCTATCCTGTCTGCATGTACCGGCCAGGACGAGTGCACGATCCGCAGTGTGCTATCCTGTCTGCATGTACCGGCCAGGACAAGTGTATGGTTAGCAGGTATTGTGCATGTGTCCTATCGTGTCTGCATGTACCTGCCAGGATGAGTGCATGGTTACCAGGTACTCTGCAGATACAACCTCCTCAGTTCGGCTACAACTGCCGAAAAAATACCAAAACTCTATTGCGGCTAAGGGAAAATGTACAAAACTGAACTTGAGTTTCCTCCTATTTTTCTCTGAGCTTTTGTCTGAGCCCATGTGGATGGTGAGTCTTTCAGCTCCTATCCCTGGTGTTGGTGCTACTGGCGGCCATCACTGCCAATCCTGTAGCGTGGTGTGAGCTGGAGCTGAGGGGGCTTTGCCTTGCACCTTGGGTGCTGACGGGTGTCTGGGTCGCTCCCCATGCCGGTGCAGTATTGCAGTTGGAGCCCAGTGCCGCAGCTTTAAGGTCAGGGACCCACTAGGAGGTTCGTAGTAACAGGTTAGAGCTTCAGTTTTGGACATTTTTCCTTAGCCGCCATAGACCAGGGTATGAGTTTTGGATGTGCGGCCCCGGGTCTCATGTTATACGAGGAGGGGATGCTCCGGCCATAGTGTCGTACAATCACTTACCATCTTACAGGTAATACGCCTTTATTCTCCAATAGAAGCAGAGCCACAAACGGCTCAGACCCTACGGGGGCGGCTCCGAAATTAAAGTCTAGGAGGACCGGAGTGTTTACAGAGGGACATCGGCGGATGCTGTGTGGAAAAAGTACAAAAATGCATGATATCCTGTTTTTAGAGAGTTTAGGCTTTATGCATAGTAAACACAACGGCCTCATCTTCCAGCTATAATACCCAGATAGGCATTACCTGTGTCGTGTGGGCACCCGGTATAGCAGCTCTCCTGGGGTGGGGTCACTTTGCAGGCAGGAATTTAACCTTTCCAGAGATAAGAGTTTCCAGAGCTGGGTCTTGCTAAGGGCACTAGCGCCTCCCGCTGGACATGCGTCCACCACAGAGAAGGTTGGGTATACACCCTGTGCCATCACCGTACATAGGAACCGCTCCTCGCTGGTGGCACGGACAGGATCCAGAGCTGCAAAGAGAGAACGGTCAACTCCAGGGACACAAAGAACCTGCAGGTGATTAATATTCATCACAGGTTACTTCTGTTAATGGGGAGCGGAAAAACATGGCTGCTAGTGTCCAAAAACTGCGCCACTCCCGCACCCAGGTTGTGTGTGGTATGACAGTTTATCCCTGATCACTAGAGTGGAGTTGTAATATCTGATACCTTATAGACCCTGGCTAAGGAACCCAAAGAAATCTGGCCCTGGCAAATGGCACAAGCCGTCGGTATCAATGTATCTAAGCCCCTGAAGAGAAATGAGAAAATACCCCCAAAGATTAATTACACACGGTGCTGCCTATATGAAGCACAACAGGACAGTGTGTCCCCCACACAGATACGGCAGCTCCTGATCGCTCATCATACTGACAATTTAGGGGTTTTAATTTTGCATTTTTGGGGGAGGGATCAAATGTTACCTTCAAAGCTGTATAACACACATCTTTTGGCTATTTTCAATGCAGCAAGCATGCTCTGGCTTCTTTGCCATTTTTTCTACAGGCTTCTCTATGGGACTCTATGGGAAAAATGCCTGAAATTGAGGATACAAAGAGCGTCCCCTGCTGTTCTTGATTCTATCTTAGACTGTCGCTGCTCTAGTGATCAATCCTCCGCTCTAGTGATCAATCCTCTACTCAAGTGATCAATCCGCCGCTCCAGTGATCAATCCGCCACTCTAGTGATCAATCCTCTGCTCTAGTGATCAATCTGCAGCTCCAGTGATCAATCTGCCGCTCTAGTGATCAATCTGCCGCTCTAGTGATCAAGTGATCAATCCTCCGCTCTAGTGATCAATCCGCCGCTCTAGTGATCAAGTGATCAATCCTCCGCTCTAGTGATCAATCCTCCACTCTAGTGATCAATCCGCTGCTCCAGTGATCAATCCGCAGCTCCAGTGATCAATCCTCTGCTCTAGTGATCAATCCTCCACTCTAGTGATCAATCCGCAGCTCCAGTGATCAATCCGCAGCTCCAGTGATCAATCCGCCGCTCCAGTGATCATTCCGCCGCTCCAGGGATCAAGCAGCCGCTCTAGTGATGGAAGCTGCTTGGTGACATAGAAACAAACGCACCTTTAGGGGAGAGGATGCAGTAGTGGATGGACCAGATGTAGGAGACCCGGCGGGCAGGGCGAGCGGTGACCCAGATCCTCAGCTTGGTACGTGCAGGCAGGCTGCCCTTCTGTTGTTCAAATTCCAGAGCTGTAGAGGAAAGGACAGAGAATGTGGCACAAAGGTACAGTCATATGGTATACGGTTATGTGGTATATGGTCGTGAAGTATACGGTCATGTGGTATACGGTCATGTGGTGTACGGTCATGTGGTATATGGTCGTGTGATATAAGGTCATGTGGTGTACGGCCATGTGGTGTACGGTCATGTGGTGTACAATCAGGTGGTGTACGGCCATGTGGTGTACGGTCATGTGGTGTACAGTCAGGTGGTGTACGGTCATGTGGTGTACAATCAGGTGGTGTACTGTCATGTGGTGTACGGTCATGTGGTGTACAGTCAGGTGGTGTACGGTCATGTGGTGTACGGTCACGTGGTGTACAGTTGGGTGGTGTATGGTCATGTGGTCTACGTTAATGTGGTGTACGGTCATGTGGTCTACGTTAATGTGGTGTACGGTCACGTGCTGTATTGTCACGTGGTATATGGTCATGTGATATAAGGTCATGTGGTGTACGGTCACGTGGTGTACGGTCACGTGGTGTACAGTCGGGTGGTGTACGGTCCGCTCCGGACGGTGCTTCACTTATATCTGCCTACAGAAAGAGAAAATGCTGCATAAAGCCATTGCTGTATTCACATGATACAATCAAACGTGTTTTTTTGCAACATCTTTTGCAGAAACTGTGACAAAAACCTCGACTGAATGGACCTTATCACTACAGTTTTCTGTGATAAATTGTACACAACAGTTTTAATAATATCTTACATACAATTTTTATTTTGGAATAAATCATATTTTGGAATAGGTAAAAGGCCTATACAGTGTCAGATGGTGTCACAGGGCTGCGGGTTACTCTGGGTTTCAAGTTTAAAGGGATCCTGGCTGTATGTTAGTGAGGCAGGACTAGTCCGGCTAGGCGTCTCTCCTCCTGGACTAGTCCTACCGGGGATCTTCTAATCAGGCCTCCCCGGGTGTGACTAACAGCCTGTATACAAGGAGGTAAGAGCGTTGTGCTCATGTGGGGTTTTCAAATTTTTTCCAAAACAAACCAATACGCTGTGCCACAATTTCAGAATAAAACTATTGGGAAAAAAAAAGTGACATTAAACTTAGGTCTCAGTTGTGACCTCCGGCAGCTGTGTGTTTTTTAGCCTATGGATATAAACAGGAATGTTTAACAAATAAAGTAAGAAAGTTTCTGAACTTTTGTCTATAAATGCCTAGAATTTATTTTTTGGCATTTCCCCAAGTTACTCACCCACAGGGTCAGTGATCACGTCGTCCGGGTCACAGGGCCCAGAAATGTCCTGTTTAGCGCTGAGCGTATACTCCAGGGTGCAGTCACCATCATTACAGAGAAGCAGATCATAGGACTGAAAACTCCCAACCAGAACATTGCCCAAGTCGATCGACGCCTGCTCCGTCTGGAGAAGTAATGGAGTTTTACATCAGGATTATTGCTGGGGAGTATAATATGGAAGGACAGAGTCTTGCCCAACGCTGCCGCCGTACTTACCGACAACCATCCTGTGCAGCCCTCGCCAGTGAGGCGCAAGGTGTAGTGGTTTTGGGGGCTTTGATCATCCAGCCATGACAGTACAGTGGCTTTAATGAAGTAATTTCTCTCTTCTTGAGGCACAAATGACCACTTCTGTGACTGGCAATCGAGAAATCACAGTTTAACCCCGACACCAGTCTGCTTAGAAGCCATCATATTTGACAGCACAAGTACAGAAGTACAGGACATGTGCTGCCAACAACAATGACAGTTTTTGAGCACAGAAGAATTATTACCATCTTCATAAATGGATATTGTTGGGTGAAGCTTGTAAAAATAAGCACTTTTGCAATATACTGCAATTCTTGACCCAATAGCACTTTTCTGTTGTTTACAACTCGTTGTCTAGGAGACCGACCACCACTGCTGTCTATCTTGTAAGCACTATGCTGCAACTAGCTGCTGTGATTTGTAGATAAGCGCGCTCCAGCGATCCTTGCCTGCTTCAGAACAGTGTTCACAAGCTCAAGAGTAAAGAGCTTGTAAGCACTGCATATGTTCTGCTGTGGAACAGCGGTGGTCGGTGTGCCAAGCAACGAGCTGTAAGTAAAAAGATAGTGTTAATATTTCAAAAACAGTAAGTCAGGACACCTAATAGACATTACAAAACTGTTCAATCCTGCCAAAATCCGTTGGTTTTTGGGCGATTTATATCCATTGTGTTTAAGGGCACCATAAGCAGTATGGACTGGGCCAACGCTACAAACCATCTGACAACAAGCCAGCTTCTCCATTATGTGACCGCTCACCAGGATTTCATTAGGTCTGATAATTCCGGATCTTGGATGAACTGAGATGTACTGCATTTGTTCTTGCTGGATCCTCCACTCGAAGTGCACGGGGACTCTGCAGACGTTCCTTATGGAATAGCAGCACTCCGACTGGCTGCCCACGCAGGTCGGCTTAAAGAAAAGTTTTCCTTCTTTCTCTAGAGATAGTTGTGGAGTTTCCGCTCGACAGAACAACACGATCTCCTATAGAAGAAAAGGTACAGAGAAATAGAAGTGGATGTAATCTCTCCATTATTAGATATGGCTCCATATAACCAGAACATTCTGATCAATGAGTCAACGACAGGCTGGGAGTCCTGTGGACAACATCCCCCAGCGTGGAGCGCTTTCTGGTTGCTCTTTGTGCTGCATACAGTCATGTGTGCATGTAACATACTGTAAATGTCCCGAGACACAACAACTACTTTTGATTATCTTTTTTAATTCAAATAAATTTTTATTAAGAATAACAAGGCAATTAACATGTTACATTTACATTTTCAATATAGAGTATTTCCCCCCCCTCCCCCTTCAAACAGCCCCCTTCGATCCCAAAGCCCCCCACCCCCACCCCACAAAGCAGCTCATCTTGTTAATTACTACCATCATTAAAACAATAGAGTATCTAATCCCTCAACCACTCGTATAAGCCACACTTCACATTACTATCCCATAGCAATCCATGGAGACCACATTTTATTGAACGTTTCAGTTTTCCCTTTCTTCTTATAAATCCCTTTTTCTAGTGTCAGGCCCTGTTTCACATACTGGAGGAACTCTCCTCTTGACGGCGGCTCTTCCCTAATCCAGTTTCTAGCTATCACCTTCCTAGCCATGTATAACAATCTGGCTATAGCTATCTTTAGGTGTTTATCCACTCCAATCTCATCCACGCATCCCAACAAACAGACAACTGGATCCCTTGGCACCGTGCATCCATACGCACCTTCCATACGACTCAAAACTACCACCCAGAAGGCAGCCAACCTCGGACATGTCCACATCATATGGAAAATGTCTGCATCCGTAGACCTACACCTCGGACATTCAGAGTCATTACCCAATCCTGCCTTATATAGCACCTTCGGAGACCTATAAACTCTATGTATCACATAGAGCTGTGACAGTCTATACGGTTCACTCAGCGACAGTCTTGGGATCCATTCCAACACCAAGTCTCGTTATCTATTGGGCCCAAATCCCTTTCCCATTTAGCTCTTGCCATTATTGGAAACCCCAATAGAAAAGTGTGCAACAGATCCCTGTACAGAGTGGATATGACTCCTCCAGTCGTCCCATCATTACACACATACTCCAGTACTATATCCCTTTGAATCCTAATACCTCCGTTCCTACTCTGAGCTCCAAAGGCATGCCTCATCCGCAAATATTGATACTCCCCTGCAGACCCAAGACCAAATTCCGCCTGCAATTGGGAAAATGATTTCAGTTCACCTTGTTCAATTATTTGATACACATACTGAATCCCTTTGCCCAACCACTCTATCAGTACCCCCAATGCCTCAAATTCTTTCAGATTGTTATTATGCCATAGCGGCGAGTATCTAGTCAAGTCCGTGATCCCACGTATGTGCCTCAATCTACTCCACAGCTTGCGTATCAACAGCAAAGTCGGGTATAGCTTCCCCAAACTCTCCAAGGATCCATCCTCCAAACATTGCACCACTGGCCTTCTTTTTGTCACCACCTCCATCAACCGCTGTACTGCCCCAGATGACCCCTCATGCGCCCAGCCCCTTAAATGCTGACTCTGGGCTGCAAGAAAGTACAACTCAGGGTTAGGCAATGCCAGACCCCCATCATCCTTGGGTCGCTGAAGTGTCTCCAGTTTGATACGCGGATGCTGCCTACCCCAAATCAGATTCCTAAACAGAGAGTTGATCTGTCTAAATTTCCCACGTGGTATCCAAACCGGCGCATTGTGAAGAATATACAGTATTTTTGGCATCAGAATCATTTTGATAAGATTCACCTGCCTACCACAGACAAATGTAGCTTAAGCCATGCATCCGCTTTTGCCTTGAGGGCACCCAAGATTGGAGTCAGATTCTCATGTATATAGTCAGTGACCGGCATAGATACCCATATTCCCAGGTACTTAAATTTACTCGTCACCTCCAGTCGCCCGTCCTCCAATGGCTCCCCATCCACATCGTCCACCTTAAACAAGATAGACTTACTCCAATTTATCCTAAGTCCCGACACTGATCCGAATCGTTCAATAATCCCAATGGCTCCCTCCAAGGATGCAACCGGGTCAGCCAGAAATAGCAGAATGTCATCCGCATACAACGCCACCCTTTCTTCAATCACCCCATATTTAAACCCCGTCATCTCATCAGACTGTCGAAGCGTAGCGGCCAGTGGTTCCACCGCCAGAGCAAACAAAAGGGGGGAAAGCGGACACCCCTGTCTCGTCCCTCTAGCCAATTGTATGGTCCGTGACAACTTCCCGTTTACCCTAACCCTGGCCATCGGCATCGAGTACATTAATTGAATCCATGATATGAACTGCGGTCCAAACCCCATTCTTCGCAACACCTGCCAGAGATACCCCCACTCCACACTATCGAACGCCTTGTGAGCGTCTAAAGATGCAATAACTCTCTGGCCACAGTTATCGGCTTTGAGTTGCAAGTTCATATACAGCCTTCGTAGATTAATCGCAGTTGACCTATCAGGCATAAAGCCAGACTGGTCTGAGTGTATCAGGCCAGAAATAACACTTGTCAACCTCATCGCCAACACCTTAGCCAGGAGTTTAACGTCGATAGTAAGCAAAGAAATTGGCCGATATGAATCCGGCTGTGTCGGGTCTTTCCTCTCCTTTGGAATCACCACTATTGTGGCCTCCCGCATAGATGCCGGTAGCCTTCCACCATTCGTAGCCTCTTCCAAGACCGCCTTCAATTTAGGGATCAACACTTCCCCCAAGCTTTTATAAATTTCGGCAGGAAATCCGTCTACGCCAGGCGCCTTCCCATTAGCCATCGACTGCAATGCCCGTCCCAGTTCCTCCTCCGTAATGGGAGCCTCCAAATCCTCCCTAGCTGTGTCACTCAGCCTCGGGAGCTCCAACTCCTCAAGGAACGCCACCGTGTCCTCCATTGACCCATCTACCCGAGAGGAGTATAAGTCTGCGTAAAAATCTGCAAAAGTCTCCAAAATCTCTGAAGTCTCAGAAACAGCAACACCACTCCCAGTCACCAAAGAGTGAACAAAGGAAGTATTTCTCTGGGCAGATGCCACCAGCGACAGCAAATGACCCACTGATTCACCCTCCTGGTAATAGGCCAAATTCATGAATTCCCTCTTCCTTTCAGCCTTACTCAGCAAGACCGCCTCTAGCTGGCTTTGAGCTGCCTTTAACCTCCTCCCAGCCTCCAAAGTACCCATTATTACCATCTCATCTTCAGCCACCCTCAGCCCATCTATCGCCAGCCTCTCTGCCTCTCTCGATTTCCGCTTACACCTGCTAATATCCCTAAACAACAGCCCTCTCAAGTACGCTTTCATGGCTTCCCACACAGTAAGCACATCTACGCTTCCCTCATTTATCTCAAAAAATTCCACCAATTCCTTCTTAATCTTCTCCAAGTCTATACTGTGTAGCCAATTAGGGTGAATTTTCCACTCCCTTCTGCTCCCGTTCCGTGTCCCCACTGATCGAAATTCCACTTCAACTGGACTATGGTCTGAGAGAGCCCTAGGTAAATATCTCACGTCCCTTACCATCATATCTAGTAATCGGTTACCCAGTGCCAGATCAATCCTAGACAGCGTACCATGAGCTGGTGAGTAGCATGAATACGCCCTTTCCCCGATATGCCTAACTCTCCATAAATCAACCATGCCCACTTCCCCGACATAAGTCCCAAATGTAGTGATATGTCCCGCCGTCCTATTCTGGGGGTTTTTGTTCTTATCACAAAAGTCATCACATATATTATTAAGGTCGCCGATAATTAGTAATGGTAACGGTCCCCAGCGCTCTACCCTCTCCAGCACCTCTCTTATCTTCTTGCTTGAGTATGGGGGCGGAATATACATTGCCGCTATACACATCAATACTCCATTCATTTTACATTTCACCACCACATACTGACCATCCACATCTTCCTTTACCGCCACCTCCTCATACTGCACCCCCGCAGGTATTAACACAGACACACCCCTAGAATACGTCGAGAAAGTAGAATGATACGCCCTCTGTATCCAGCGCCTATTCAATACATTCACCCTCTCCCGCACTAAATGTGTCTCCAGCAGGCATATCATTGAGACCTTCTGTTCTCGGACATACTGCAGACTTGCCGCCCGCCGTGTTTTATCCGCCAGACCTCTCACATTCCAACTCAATATTTTAATACAATCTCCCATCAAGTGGCTCATCATTTCTTAAAGTATCCAATTTCCCAAGTATGAGCTGCCCCAACCCTCCCACCCCCCCTGCCCCCTCCCAACTTGCCCCCCTAATCCCCCCAATATAACGCATTCTTCCTCTCATCAAGAGTGGGTCTCCACTGCCCACTGCGAACACTCTCCCTTACTTAACCCTCTCCATTCGCGTCCCGCTGCCATAGCAATCACAATTTCCCCCCCAACTTTCACTTTATTGTATCTTAACATTTCAACTTATATTAACATATAGAAAAAGTACCAAACCAGTTCACAGTACCCAGCATAACCCTCCTCCCCCGTACTTAGTAGTTGGTACTGTCCCCTCCGGCCATTCCTTCAATATGGCCCAGCAAAACCCCCAACAGTTGCTCAACTCTTTAACCATTGCTAACGAGCGCAGAACTCTCCTCCATCGACAGAGAAAACAAATCCCAACTGGATCTCGCCGAAATGTCAGTCGCCCATTCCCTTAAGTTTTTTCTCATGAGTATCAAGCCACTGGGTAGCGTCCTCCGGTGTCAGGAAGAAATGTGTCTTATTAAAAGCCACCAGTCTCAGCTTGGCGGGAAACATCACTGAGTACTGCACTCCCAGCTCCCTCAGTCGCCGCTTGACTCCAGTAAACTTCATCCGCTGCTTCTGAACTGCAGCGGAATAATCCGGATAAATGGCGATTTTCTGACCTCCAGCCGTCAGATCCTCCATCTCTCTAGCCTTTCTAAGGATAATGTCTATTGAGTATTTTAGCAAGCATGGTACGGGGATTTGCTCCTGGGGCAGGGGGCTGCGGCGGGACCCTATGAGCCCGTTCAACAGCAAAGACTTTTGTCAACACTGTGCTCCCAATCTTCTCCAGCAGCCAGTTCTCCACAAACTCAGTGGGATTTCTCCCCTCAGTCTTTTCAGGCAGCCCCACTATACGTATATTATTTCTTCTGGATCTATTTTCCAGATCCTCATTTTTGGCAGCGAGCTCGGCTATTGCTTGGGCGAACTTCTTTTCAGCTTTTTGTAGCTTAACTATGTGATCTTCTGCCGTGCTCACCCTCTCCTCCACCACTCCTATACGTTTGTCCATTTTCTGCAGAGCCGCATTAATCTGTGCCGTGTCCCCTTTAACTTCCTGCATCTGCTGGGCCAAGGAGTTCAGGGATTGCTGACATGAAGAGATCAGGGTGATAACATCTTTAGGCCATGTTCACACAGTGCGTTTTTTACTGCGGAACCGCAGCGGTTTTGCCGCTGCGGTTCCGCAGCTGTTTTCCATGCAGGGTACATAACAATGTAACCCTATGGAAAACAGTCACTGCTGTGCACATGATCCGTAATTTCGTTTAAAAAGCCGCGCAGAATAGCTGCGGCAAAAAAGAAGGAGCATGTCACTTCTTTTTCCTGAACCGCAGCGGTTCTGCACCCATAGACCTCCATTGTGAGGTCAAAATCGCAGTAAAACCCGCAGATCAAAAATATATCTGCGGGTTTTACTGCGATTTGATGTGCAGAACCGCTGCAGCAGGAAGTGCGGGGGAGCGGGCGGAAGTGCGTGGGCGGAGTGTGGCTGCCCCCCCGTGCTCCGATCCCGCCCCCCCGTGCTCCGATGCCCCCCCCCGTGCTCCGATGCCCCCCCCCAGTGCTCCGATGCCCCCCCCGTGCCCTAATCTCCCCCCCCTTATACTTACCCGGCGTCCCGGTGTCCGTCCGGCCATCTTCTCCCTGGGCGCCGCCATCTTGCAAAATGGCGGGCGCATGCGCAGTGCGCCCGCCGAATCTGCCGGCCGGCAGATTCGCTCCAAAGTGCATTTTGATCACTGAGATATAACCTATCTCAGTGATCAAAATAAAAAAATAGTAAATGACACCCCCCCCACTTTGTCACCCCCATTGGTAGGGACAATAAAAAAATTAAGAATTTATTTTTTTTTTTTCACTAAGGTTAGAATAGGGGTAGGGGTAGGGTTAGGGTTAGGGGTAGGGTTAGGGGTAGGGTTAGGGGTAGGGTTAGGGGTATGGGTAGGGTTAGGGGTAGGGTTAGGGTTAGGGGTAGGGTTAGGGGTAGGGTTAGGGGTAGGGTTAGGGTATTTTCAGCCATTTTAGCCCTAAAAAGCTTCCTAGGAAACACACAGTCTCTGCATAGAAAACTGCATAAAAAAAGGATAAAAAAACGCATCAAAAAACGCATCAAAAAACGCATCAAAAAAGGACAAAAAAAGGACCAAAAAAAGGACCTGCGTTTTCTGCCAAGAGCTGCAGTTTTTAAAAAAAACTGTCCTGAAAAAAAAAGGATGGAAATCCTGAACGTGTGAACATACCCTTAAGAGTCGGCTCCTCTCCCTGTGATATGGCTTCAGGTCCCCCACTAGCCCCAGCCATGCTGCCTCTCTCCTTCCCCCTCTGTACCTCATGCTGCTCGGCTGTGCTTGCTTCCTCCTCCTCCTGGTCAGCTCCAGATCCTGGTTCTGCCTCCTCAGCAGCCTCCACTCTGGCATACTGCTGCAGCTTTGCGGCCACCTCCATGCGTCGCTGACATGCGGCGTTCTCCTTCTCGGCGTCCTCCCTATAGCATCGGAGCCATCTTGGCTGGCTCCTGCATCGCTGGTGCCAGCGTCTTTCTGCCGCCTCCTGGTCATCGCTGCCGACTCCGGACCTGCTGCTCCGCACTGCTGCACTCTCCGGACCTTCAGCCAGCCGGATTTAGGTGAGTTTACCCGAAAATCGGGGTTAAAGCAGGATTTTTGTCCTTATGGCAGCAGGAGCACTCTTCCCTGCTTCCACTCACATGGCCAGCTAGGACACGCCCCCAACTACTTTTGATTATCATAAAAACTCATTAAGCACCGAACAGAAATGTTGGGCCATGTAGTAGTCACCCAGCAAAAAATCTAAGATTGGGGCGATCACTGCATTTCTAGTTTTGAGGAGCTGGCAATCATCTTGTTTTTCCAGAAACTAACACTGGAAAGCTTTTTACATAAGACTAGGAAATGCTCCTGGCACAGATGTTAAACATATCGTCTATGTGCATGGAGTCTTTTCAGGTAGATTCTGCCCGGAATCAACCTGATAAAGCGCCGCAACACAGCCCCATAACATGTACATAATGCACAGCAATGTCAAAAC
The DNA here is from genome assembly GCF_032444005.1 of Ranitomeya imitator. Taxonomy (NCBI): domain Eukaryota; kingdom Metazoa; phylum Chordata; class Amphibia; order Anura; family Dendrobatidae; genus Ranitomeya; species Ranitomeya imitator. The sequence goes on from NC_091288.1 coordinate 14,181,120, forward strand.
GACATAGTGCATATGTTCGGTCTTATGTTTGGAAACCCTGAAGTGGTTAAAAGAAGAGACCAGCTCATACACACCGCTCGGAAGTCGCCGGCTTCCTATACTCGGCAGCACAGCGTACAAGATGCCGGTGGCAAAGCCACTTCCGATAAATGACCGCTGGTGTTATCCTGGGAAAACTCGGCGGCTGCACCAGCAGTGTGCACGAACGCTTACACAGCTCCATTTACCCACCGGAGGCAAAAAAAATGTGACATAGAAACCATGTAAAAAAATAAAAAACACACAAATTTTATGCTTTTTTTTAACGGATTGTGCTTTCCTGCTTAAGGTCAATTCAACTGACAAATATGTTGCATTTTTCACACTGAAACATAGAAAGAATTGACATGAAACGTAGTAAAACCTCGCCATGTGCACCATGACTAACTGAAATCAGTAGAAACATTATGTAAAGGATTTTTAAGTGTTTTTCAACACAGAATGTGGATAAAATCCTGCTTTAAAATTCCCTGTGTGAACAGTGAACATACCAACGAGAACAACTCGTATTGAGGGCCCCATCGGTGCAGGGAAGACTCACCTGAGTGTAGTCAGGGCTGCAGTTTAGCTGCAGCGGCACAGTGTGCCTCACTAGTCCACCTTCTCTCGGACTGGTCCTCGCTAGTAAAATCTGATGGGATCCAGGGTCCAGGCGACCAGATCTTGGTTTCACTTGGACCTCAGGGCAGCTGTTCTCATCAATCACATATGTCATTACAGTCGGTCCTGTATTCTGTAGCAGCAGAGTCCGATGTGTGTGGTCATCTGATTTAGCCGGTGGAAAAAGCTATGACAAATGGTTAGAATGCGAAGCTTCATGTCTTACATGTTTCCAATAAATCCCGCTTTTACTGTTCTTACCATCCGTGGAGAATCCAGAACACACCTGGGTACAAAATGTTCTTGTCCCAATGCAAAAGTGTGTCCCCTCGCTCGAAGCGTAATGCACCACGGAGGACAAATAGTGTTCTCCTTTACGTTGCGGTAGTCACGCTGAACCTACAAGACAAGTGATCAATCAGGATTGGAGAGTCTGACCGTATATTTCATAGTCAATTGACACAGTTGTATCTTTGCTCTTCTTAATTACTGTTACTTAGAAATAAGCAAATCAAGCGTCTCCCATTTGCCCACCTTATAAAATACGAAACCCTCCAGTTCTGCAGCATACAAGGTATTGACTTGTGTTGGGTGAAAGATCGCTCTGAAGGCCGTGGACTTTAAAGGAGGTATCTCAGTGCGCTCCGGGGAGATCCGGAAGGGGCTGCCAGACTTGCAGGTCCAGATAATGGTCACCTTTCCTTTAGTGTGATTGGTCATAGAGAGAGGAAGAGGTTCCTGAGAGCTGCAGTCACAGCGGCCAAAGTCAAAGTGTCTGGTGCTGGCTGTGATATGGGGGGTCGGCTTGGAGGCCTCGTGATTAAACTCATCATGGAAGTATTCGGTGGAGGCATTAGCGAGGGCACACGTCTCAGGAGAGGGGTAATTTGCATCCTGGAATAAAGAAATAAGACAATATCAGACTAAAAATTCTATGATAATTGAAAACAAATAAATAAAATGATACTAATGTTCATATATCTGTAGGACTACGGGGGTGTCCTGCGCTGACCTTGGTTGCGGGATAGCGGGAGCTGTCTCTGGCACTAATACATACCTCTTTAATTTCTATTATACTTTTAGTTTGACAAACGTTGCAGAAAACATCAATTACAAAAAAGCTATTTTTGTTTTTAATGTACACCAAACACCATGAGCGATGCAACAGGTACAAGGTGTTGTCCTGCTGTTACCAAAAATTTGTGTAATATTTAAACTTTTTGAACTTATATATAATAAAGATTATTTATTGGAAAAGAGTGCATTTGTGTGGACTTTTTTTTTTTTTTAATATAATGCAATGGCTCATATCTATATGCCAGTATATTACCCTGAGTACAAATATTACACATAACAAACGACTAAATACAGTGTATCCTAAAAACAGCACAAGTAGTATGGTGGCCCCGGGGTCCTTCACTGCTCTGGGTGGTCTACCCATGTAAGGTCGGGGCCCCTGTCATGTCACAGAGATTCCCTGCAATACAGGGGGACCCATCACAATCTCTCCCACCCACACTCCCCCATAGTTTGATGATATGCATGCTGCAAACCAAAATAGATTTCTATAGTCCGTGTAGACAAAAATGAGGGGATGACAAGGTAGATGTCATGGTTCCACCCCTCAGTGTGTTTGGGATGCAGTTACTGACAGCTCGGCCATCCAATCTGGTATAGGGGTGTGCTGAAGCTGTCGGTACTTTGATTAACAGCATGGCCATCCAATCTGAGACTGCGAGGCGTCGGCTGTCTCCATGTATTTACTATTCCAGTTAATTGCCATGCTACTTAACCGAGCTGTGTCTCCCAGAACTCTACCAGACATACATTCAGCCTGTGAGGTTTGTGCTCTCCTGTGCCTTGAGTTCTGTATGCTTGATCTGTTGCGTGACCTTGGACTTCGTTCTGACCATCCGCCTGTTTAACCCCTTCAGTTCTGATCCGTTATCCTCCCTGTACTCTGACCTCGGAACGTTACCTGACTACGCCTTTGTCTCTTCCTTCTGTTTATGATGTACCCTCCTGGCTTCTGACCTTGGACTCCATGACCACTCTGACTCACGGCTTGGCCGTAAAAAGCAGTTGTTAGCACAGCAGCCTTGCAGCGCTGGGTGTTGTGAATTCTGTGGCCAAGCTCCCTCCTGTGGTCGAGAGTGGTACTTCGGCTGGTTCTGTCTATGAGCTTCCTTTGGTGGATGAGAGTGGTACTGCGGCTTCTGAGTTTCCTTCCTCAGGTGATGAGGTTAAGTCGTTAGGTGCTGCTCTATTTAACTCCACCTGGTGCTTTGATCCTGGCCTCCAGTCAATGTTCTAGTATTGGTCTTGCTTCCTCCTGGATCGTTCCTGTGGCCTGTCTATCCTGCATAAGCTAAGTTTTGCTTGTGTTGTTTTTTGTTTGCTATTTTTTCTGTCCAGCTTGCTATATTGGTTTTTCTTGCTTGCTGGAAGCTCTGAGACGCAGAGGGAGCACCTCTGTACCGTTAGTCGGTGCGGAGGGTCTTTTTGCCCCTCTGCGTGGTTGTTTGTAGGTTTTTGTGTTGACCGCAAAGCTATCTTTCCTATCCTCGGTCTATTCAGTAAGTCGGGCCTCACTTTGCTAAATCTATTTCATCTCTGTGTTTGTATGTTCATCTTACTCACAGTCATTATATGTGGGGGGCTGCCTTTTCCTTTGGGGAATTTCTCTGAGGCAAGGTAGGCTTATTTTTCTATCTTCAGGGCTAGTTAGTTTCTCAGGCTGTGCCGAGTTGCATAGGGAGCGTTAGGCGCAATCCACGGCTACCTCTAGTGTGGTGTGATAGGATTAGGGATTGCGGTCAGCAGAGTTCCCACGTCTCAGAGCTCGTCCTTTGTTTTTGGTAATTGTCAGGTCACTTTGTGTGCTCTGAACTTCAATGTCCATTGTGGTTCTGAATTACCTGTTCATAACAGCTGGGGTCCTGGGTTCTAACCCCACCAAGGACAACATCTGCAAAGAGTTTGTATGTTCTCTCCGTGCTTGCGTGGGTTTCCTCCGGGCACTCCGGTTTCCTCCCACATTCCAAAGACATACTGATAGGGAATTTAGATTGTGAGCCCCATCGGGGACAGTGATGATAATGTGTGCAAAAATGTAAAGTGCTGTGGAATATGTTAGCGCTATATAAAAAAAAAAAAAAAAAAAAAAAGTAGAATTGAAGACTATAGAAGAAGACTATAAAGCTCGGAAGAGGAATCCCATCCACACTTAGTGGAATAACCTGTGCAGATTTTAGGCCACGGTGCAAATGTCTAAATCCATGGCATGTAATATATCACCGATACAAATCTCACCGGTTCTAGGAGAACGAGCGCTCCGCTGGTGTCTGCGCTGAGCTTTCCGCTTTCCAACATGGCATCCAGGACGTCAGGAGAGTAAACAGACAGACCACGTGCCATATTAGTTCTGTAGATAGAAAGATGTTTTGGAAGCACAATGGCGGGTTTATCCATATCAGAGTGACAAGTGCCGATCACATCCACAAACAGGGGATCCTAGGTAAAGCAGAGGGAGTTTGTCATCCACAAATGTCCCTAATAACAAGATAAATATTAACAGCAAGCAAATATTTATTATGGGGCTACCTGGTGATGGATGAGACAGGCGACCCTCCGATAATGTGGGATCGGGTGCACTGGAGAGAAGATGATCTTTATGCTCCGAGTCTCCTTAGCACCCAGGTTCCCATAGAGAGGATCGAAGGAGAAAACGCTTTCACTGCTGTCAATGTCAATCTGGTAGACGGCAGGAACCTCCGAGGAGTTGGTGATTTCCAAGGTCCGGACGGCCTTCTCTCCCAATTGTAACAAACCAAAATTCACTAAAGATGTCTGGAGAGAAACAAAGGGCCCTGCAAAATAATGATTCAAATAGGTGAGAGACATGTCTGACTGCACTGAATACATCAGTAAGTCCTCAGTGAAGTCGGGGTTCCTTTATGGTCGTTATTAATAACATTGTAGAGCGGAGGTCCATGACCTTTTAGATGTCGCGATTCACTGTGCCATAGTACAGGTGGTTGTGTAGAGCCACAGTGAACGTTAAAGGGTTGTTCACCAGTTTGATATTGATGAACTATCATTTGGAGAGATGCTTGATATTATATCGGTGGGGGTACGACACCAGGACCCTCAATGATCGGATGATTGTAGCTTCAGTGTTGGCAAAGGTATACAGAGAGTGGAGTCCACAGCGCAGTACATAGTGTAGTGGCCATCCATGGGTACTGCAGCTCGGCTCCTATTCACTTTAATAGGTGAGCTGCAGTACCCAATAACAGTCACTACCTAATTATTATTATTTATTATATATTATATTATTTATTATTATATTATTTATTATTATTACCTAATAAACAGATCTTGGGTGTCCCGGCTCTGTTCACCATTTACCTCCAGCTAATAATGGGGATACCGGGTGTCATACCACCACTGATCTAATAAGTAATGGCTAACCCCTGAGAAGTCTATTAAACATAACCAAACTGTAAAACTCTTAACCTGAAGTAAGCTGTCAATTACCATCTTCTGACTGTGTAAAGTACCAGTAATGCTATGACCGCCAGGAAGTACATGCAGTGGCCAAGGATGTACATGCAGAGGCCCAGGAGGTACTTAGAGAGACCCGGGAGGTACAAGCAGAGGCTGAGGAGGTATATACGGAGACCCGGGAGGTACATACAGAGGCCTGGGTAATACATGCAGAGGGCCGGAAGGTACACACAGAGGGCCAGGGAGGTACCTGAAGAGGCCGGGGAGGTAGATGCAGAGGCCCAGGAGGTGCATGCAGAGGCCCAGGAGGTGCATGCAGAAGCCCAGGAGGTGCATGCAGAGGCCCAGGAGGTGCATGCAGAGGCCCGGGAGGTGCATGCAGAGGCCCGGGAGGTGCATGCAGAGGCCCGGGAGGTGCATGCAGAGACCCGGGAGGTGCATGCAGAGGCACGGGAGGTGCATGCAGAGGCCCAGGAGGTGCATGCAGAGGCCCAGGAGGGGCATGCAGAGGCCCGGGAGGTGCATGCAGAGGCCCAGGAGGGGCATGCAGAGGCCCGGGAGGTGCATGCAGAGGCCCGGGAGGTGCATGCAGAGACCAGGGAAGTACATTCAGAGGCCCGGGAGGTGCTTGCAGAGGACCGGGAGGTGCATGCAGAGACACGGGAGGTGCATGCAGAGGCCCGGGAGGTGCATGCACTGGCCTGGGAAGTACATGCAGAGGCCCGGGAGGTGCATGCAGAGGCCCAGGAGGTGCATGCAGAGGCCCAGGAGGTGCATGCAGAGGCCAGAGATGCATGCAGAGGCCCAGGAGGTGCATGCATAGGCCCGGCAGATACATAGAGGGGTCAGAGGTGCATGCAGAGGCTCGGGAGGTGCATGCAGAGGCCCGGGAGGTACATGCAGAGGCCCGGGAGGTACATGCAGAGGCCCGGGAGGTACATGCAGAGGCCCGGGAGGTACATGCAGAGGCCTGGGAGGTACATGCAGAGGCCCGGGAGGTACATGCAGAGGCCCAGGAGGTGCATGCAGAGGCCAAGGAGGTGCATGCATAGGCCCGGCAGATGCATACAGAGGGGCCGAAGGTGCAAGCAGAGGTTGGGGAACACTGTACAGCACTAGGGAACATAGTCCATAATATTATTACCTTTACATGTTCCAGAAACCTTGAGCACTGTCCTTGTGAGATTCCCCGCTGGAATAACATGAAAATAGTCCACGTTCTCCAAGCCCACGATACGTGGCCGATACTGCAGGGGAACTTGCTGCTTCCCTTGGGCGGGAACGACCCCACAGACCACTTCACAAGAAAAGTTACTGTCCACTTGGGAAGAGCGTTTCTCTTGTTCAATTCGGAATGGAGAATCCACCTACAGGTGCAGGGATGTAAGATGATCACAGCAGTCTATGACATACAAAATGCCATAAAAAAGATCCCAATGTTGTATTTACCCCCAAATGGTGAAATAAATCAATTTCTTTTTTTTTTACAATGTTGAGAAAGTTTTTTAGCCACTAAAATAGTAAAACATAAAACAACACAAGTTTGGGATCGCTGTAATTGTACTGAGCTGGAGAATTATGTTTCCAGGTTGTTTTCACCACATAATGAACGTCATAAACGAAACCCAGAAAACAATACAATGGCTTTTTTTTAGCATTTCACACAACTCCCAACTTGGAATTTTGGCCCAATTTTCAGTACATTATATAGTTGTCAATTTATTCCTACATTTCCAGGGGGAATAATAGAGTGACAGCAAAGGGCCGGTAGAGACGTTGTTTAGGATTGATCATATTTATCTTAGGGGTTTAGAAGCAAGGACTCAGATACGACACTTCTAGACTCCTGCCCTACGATACAGTACGCACCATAGACAGGTTGTGTATTTCAATGACTTTTTCCACTACTGTGTTCACTCCTACAGATCCAAAATCCAGAAGTGGTCCTCCTTCTTCCTTCTTTTCACAGGACATGTCTGGCACCGTCACTAGGAGATGGGGATACTTTGCTACGACAAGTAACATACTAAAGTTAGTTACTTGGATTCATGAAAGAGATTCTGGGCCCCAATATATCAGGGGCCCCCAACAATCATGTGACATCTAGAATAGTGAGACCTCCAGAGACAAAGATTCAATGTTATGTCACTGACCGAGACCTTTTAATCTACGAGTTTACGAATCTGCTAGGATTAGTGGCCAGATCTGTGTCTGTGGCCGCTACACGGAACCACCTCTTACCTGCCAAAATCCTTGGCTCTTCTCTTGATTAGCCGGTCTGGCATGACATCGTGTAACGCCATAGCTATGATGTCAGTGATGATAACTGCTTTATTGTTATCCCCTACACCGCAGCCCGGTGACCACCCAAAGCAGCTTATATTGGGCTGATTGCCGTTCTCTGCGCCCCCGCCATCACCTGTGCAAGGAACTGCTGCCAGCTCAATTTAAGGACTCTGCAGCTCTGAATTATGGTAGTGCTGAAGCCCCTTTATCAGGATTGTGGGGAGTCCAGGGGGTCAGACCGCACTAATCAAAAAATAATAGTATATTCCAGCGATATGTCATCAGTATCTGAGATAGGAAGACTTCTTTACAGCAGATATGCTACTGGTACATCCAGTTTTCTATCAAATATATTTTCGCACTGCTCTGGCATCAGTTTCCTGAATGGAGCAAACACTCTGCTTCGCTTCGTCTTACCGATTGCAGTAAACTGGATGATCCTTTTATATTCTTCTCGTTCTCCAAAGTGACATGTTGCAGTTGCGTTATACACAAGGGCAATCTGTGGTTGGAATATGATTCTGGTCCGAATCTCGCACCTGGGATCAATGACGCCGCTGGCCGGTATCAGGAGGAAAGGCTCTGGCACGTCCCAAAGGAACCGAGTCTGCAAGTCACTGAGGAGGCAAAGCGTACAATATATAATGGGGCATTCACAATGGAAGCGAACGGTGGCTCAGTGGTTAACCCTGCAGCCTTTTAACTCTGGAGTCCTGGGTTCAAATCCCACCAAGGACAACATCTGCAAGGAGTTTGTATGTTCTGTCCGTGTTTGCCTGGTTTCCTCTTGGTTCTCCGATTTCCTTCCACACTCCAAAGACATACTGATAGGGAATTTAGATTGTGAGCCCCATTAGGGACAGTGATGGTAATATATGCAAAGCGCTGCGGAATCAATGGTGCTGTATAAGCAAAGCATAATAATAATAGATTTGTAATTGACATGGATATGGTACATCACAATGGAGAAAGGGATTCCTTACCTTACATTACGCAGGACGAATGCAGCCTCTGATGTGTCATACACGGCGCAGGTGGGGAGACTGAGGTCTTCAGGCAATAGCAGCTCGTGGTGGGTGAGACTGGCACATAACGCCACTGAGAAACTGCCATCTTCTGTCTCAAAAGTGATTGCATCTTCGTAATCCCGCTATAAATTTACAGCCAGTGCAAAAATCAGCAAGAATCACATGTAATGATTGCATAATGATGTGTTCTGCAAATAACATATATTGTGCCGCAGATTCCTGCTTGCTGTCTCTGAAAGGAAATAACATTTTTTATTTCTAGAAGCTGAAAATCTGTTCTGGCCCAATAATTCACTGAGGGTTTGTTACAATTGTGTCTAGTGTAGAAAATCCTTTGTGAGATAACTACAGTATATCACAAATCTCTTTCCTTTGTATGAGATTGGAGTCAAAACAGTATAGACAAAAGTGGAAATAAATACAGGGTGGCGATGGAGAATATGTAGTGCAAGTCTATGGGGAGAAGCATAAGATATTTTCAGCTTCTATAAGTAAGCAAGAATCTTCTATACAGCAAGAAATCCTACGGTCACATAGGGAGCAGCAGAAAGTTGCAGAAGTTTGTATTCTACAATCACGAGCCATTTCTGTGACCACTAGATGGCGGTACAAGACAAGCATCTGAACAACTTTGGTGTAATTCTGGCAACCTGAGCGCTACCTAAACAAGCCCCGACCAGGGGTCTATGGGAGCGAGCGAGTAATACCTTCTCCAGGGGGCAGAATGTGATCGGCAAAGTAAAGGACGTTCCTGCATTCAGTGTGACCGTCTGCGGGAACAGAGTCTTGAAGAAGGTGGTGACGGGAGGACTGCGAGACAGATAGAACAATACAGACGATTATTAGCCTTTGTATATCTGAGGGTATACAGTATGTATGGGCAACCCAAAACTACCACCCCGGTACCCCGAGTGCAGCTTGAATGTACCCGCTCCTGTGTGTTACATGTGTCAGTTTATTAACACCCTCAATTTTGTCATTACATTCATTTGCAATCCCAAGTTTCAAAGTGACATAGTTCTGGGGTCCCAGCTCTGCACGGATCCATTCCTGGGGGACCCAAAGGCAAGATCATTATTCAGTAGGAATGTGGTTTCAGTCTAAGATACAGTAAAACATGTTTGAGACAATTACCCCAAACCGCATTGGAAAGTGGTCTTCAGGGGGTGGAGAAAGTTTAGATAAGACATATGGAGGAAGTGAAAATCTGTAAGAGGATATCTGGACTGGATAATAAGGTGGTCTTCTCATACAGGTGGGCTTTTGAAGAGGCTTCACTGTAAGTTGTGGTAACAGGCAGATGCAGTTTCTGTATGGGATGGGGGGTCAGTGCTCAGAGCTAAAGGAAAGAAGCATCAGACCCTTATCGAGAACATTAGGTAAATGCTCCAGATCCCCTGGACAGATGGAAAATGTCTAATTAATGGGGTACGACTTCTGGGAACTTCAGGGTATGTGCACACGCTGCAGATTTTGCTGCAGATCCACAGCGTTTCCGCAGCTGCGGATCCGCAGCGGTTTCCCATGAGTTTACAGTACAATGTAAACCTATGGGAAACGAAATCCGCAGTACACATGCTGTGGAAAAAACCACGCGGAAACGCAGCAATTTACATTCCGCAGCATGTCAATTCTTTGTGCAGATTCCGCTGCGGTTTTACACCTGCTCCAATAGAAAACTGCAGATGGAAAACCGCAGTGGAATCCGCAATAGAAAACGTGATAAATCCGCAGTAAAAACCGCAGCGGTTTTGCACTGCGGTTTTTCCAAATCCGCTGCGGAAAAATCCGCAGTCCTCCATAATACATGTGCACATACCCTCACAAGAACAGAGATCACAAATTCACTGTGTAAATGGAGCAGTTGTGAGCATCTGCGACCACCGTTCCATTCATGGTCTATAGGAGTGGTGGTCGCACATGCTTCCTTCTGCACCATTCACATAGGGGACGCTAATCTCAGGATCAATGGGGATCACAGCAGCTGGACCCCCAACGATCATACATTTATCATGTATACTGAGCAAGGTGATAAATAATGTATTTAGGATACCCCTTTTACAGGGGTCTTCCCAAATATAACACTGATCACCTAATGATGTGATATGTGATGTCTGTCCCAGGGGGGCCCCACTAACAATTACCTTAACAGTGGTTCTGCTTCATGATCACATTGAATCAACGTTTGTAAAGGGTGGCAATGGAGTATATGCAGTGCAAGTCTATGGGGGGACAGACAAATGAGGGACACTATCCCCGTCCTAGTGATCAGTGGGGTACAAACAATGGGGCCCCACGGAATTAGACACCTATCACATATCATGTGGATAAATGGTGCATTTCTGTTGTGGGAAAAGCTTAGTAATACTATAATTGTACGGTACATCCACATTGGACTAAGTCACAAAATAGGCAAAATTTGCTTGGATTTGGTGTCATCTGAATGGAGTCACTTGGCAGCAAATCAGCAGTGTGGATGTACAAGATATGAGGGGAATGCAGAGCCGTAGGATTTCCTTCTCCCAATACAAAAGAGTCAAAGTACTAACCTCACCATGTACCCAAATACCAAGGCCCAGGCTAAGTGGTTTTTTGGGGTCCCCCTGAGACCCCTGTTCCCTTTCTATCATCACCTGAATTTTATCTTCCGTTTCCTCAGTCGGACATTTTTCAGGGTAAGATTCTTGGTGCTTTCCTTTCCTAGTTCCCAGTTCTGCCATTGTAGACGTTTGCAAACCTCGAACCCCAAGATGTTGTCCTTCTCTTTCACCTTCCTGCGTATTACAGAGCGGGGCTGAGCCTCCGAGGAGACGCGTCTCTGTAATACACATATGGCCAGAGGGGGGTCACAGTCTGTCCTTACATAGGACTGCTCCTGGGCGCTATGGATGGGTTATACACTCACCAGCTTGATTGAGGGGCCCCGGCTCTGTCCCCCAAATGGACTAGAGTCCAAAGGTCTCATGTGAACTGGTCCAAGCATCGTACCCCAAATTCTGCAGTGAATACAGCTCCTTGTGAAGCGTCAGCCTGCGGAGCAGAGAGAAGAAACAAAGAAAACGGTGCAGTCAGGCGGTATATAAACACCGGATAAAGATACACACCCATCCTCTGACATTGTGCCGAGAGGGGTCTCATCTCCTGCCGCTGCGAATGGGGGGAGACAGCAAATGTCCTTGTGTCTCCATATTCATCTATGGGAGTTCATATAATGCTAAGCGAGCGCACCCGGGTATGGCGGTGAATACAGAGCTGAGCTCGAGCAGCGGCACGAGGAGAACTGCTTTATCTGTCAGACATTACAGTGGTTTCCTACATACTCCCCCTCACCAGGTCCAGCTCGCTGTGATCTCAGTGGCTCTGATGTCTAACCGGGCAGAACCGCTGAGCTCAGTCATTAGCTGCAGCGCTGTCGACATCTCTGCCCTGCAGCCAATACTGGACACCGGAGACTCAGCGCTGGACCCAGGAGCCGTGGGAGTACAGCATGGTCTGATTCTTTTCTAACAAACTGCACCCAGGGACCAAGACTTTCTGACAGTCGACATCCCCTTTAATCTCCAAATACCCTTAAATTGTTGCTCTGAGCAAGGCGTGTCGTCTGCAGTGTCGTCCCTGTTTCTGGTCGTCATCGCTGCTGGGTGACAGCATTCATTTCTGGGTATAGGAGACCCCGCAAAAAAAAACAAAACAGAAAAAATGTTCCAGCTTCTGGTAAAATTGTCAGTGTAATTTTTATTTCATCAAAAAACAATTAAAAAAATATGGTGTCCAGGAACAGGAGCGAGCGACACGTTTTGAAGACAGTTGTTCTTTATCATGCTTGATAAACATTACTCTGAAAATGTTACTAGAAGCGGAAACATTTTTTCTTTTTTTTTTTTTGCAATTGCTACACGAGTGGTCGAGTGGTGAGAGGCTGCCTTCTGGACCCCCATTCATTTGTACTTAAAGGGAATTAAAGGGTTATTCCCAACATTCCCAAGTTATCACCAATATACAGGATACTGTGCAAATTTTCTGATCGCTGGGGGTTTGACTGCTGGGAAAGGGGCTTTCAGTGTAGAGGAGGCTGCACGTGCCCACCCTCCATCACATGGCCGGCAGAGCGCTGACCTCTGCTGTCTCCATCACTCCCATAGTCACTGGACGGAGCGGCAGCAGACCGACCAGACGCTTGTGTGACCACCACCTAATCCAGGGTGGAGGCTCGGGACCCCTATATCTCTGACTGGAGGAACCCCTATGCATCTGACTGGAGAGACCCTTATACATCTGACTGGAGGGACCCCATAACATATAACTGGAGGGACCCCTATACCACTGACTGGAGGGACCTCTATAAATCTAACTGGAGGGACCCATAGACCTCTGATTGGAGAGACTCTATTCCTCTGACTGGAGGGACCCCTATACCTGACTGAAGGGGCCCCTACACCTGACTGGAGGGACCGCTATACATCTGACTGGAGGGGCCCCTAGACCTGACTGAAGGGGCCCCTATACATCTGACTGGAGGGACCCCTGTACATCTGACTGGAGGGGCCCCTATACCTGACTGAAGGGGCCCCTACACCTGACTGGAGGGACCGCTATACATCTGACTGGAGGGGCCCCTAGACCTGACTGAAGGGGCCCCTATACCTCTGACTGGAGGGACCCCTATACATCTGACTGGAGGGACCCCTGTACATCTGACTGGAGGGGCCCCTATACCACTGACTGGAGGGGCCCCTATACCTGACTGAAGGGGCCCCTATACCACTGACTGGAGGGACCCCTATACATCTGACTGGAGGGGCCCCTAGACCTGAGTGGAGGAGCCCTTATACCTCTGACTGAAGGGGCCCCTATACCTCTGACTGGAGGGACCCCTATACATCTGACTGGAGGGACCCCTATACCTGACTGAAGGGGCCCCTATACCTCTGACTGGAGGGACCCCTATACATCTGACTGGAGGGACCCCTATACATCTGACTGGAGGGACCCCTATACATCTAACTGGAGGGACCCCTATACCTGACTGAAGGGGCCCCTATACCTCTGACTGGAGGGACCCCTATACATCTGACTGGAGGGACCCCTATACCTGACTGAAGGGGCTGCTAGACCTGACTGGAGGGACCCCTGTACATCTGACTGGAGGGACCCCTATACCTCTGACTGGAGGGACCCCTGTACATTTGACTGGAGGGGCCCCTATACCTGACTGAAGGGGCCCCTATACAACTGACTGGAGGGACCCCTATACATCTGACTGGAGGGGCCCCTAGACCTGAGTGCAGGAGCCCCTATACCTCTGACTGAAGGGGCCCCTATACCTCTGACTGGAGGGACCCCTATACATCTGACTGGAAGGACCCCTATACATCTGACTGGAGGGACCCCTGTACATCTGACTGGAGGGACCCCTATACCTGACTGAAGGGGCCCCTATACCTCTGACTGGAGGGACCCCTATACATCTGACTGGAGGGACCCCTGTACATCTGACTGGAGGGACCCCATAACATATAACTGGAGGGACCCCCTATACCTGACTGAAGGGGCTGCTAGACCTGACTGAAGGGACCCCTATACATCTGACTGGAGGGGCCCTATACCTCTGACTGGAGGGACCCCTGTACATTTGACTGGAGGGACCCCTATACCTGACTGAAGGGGCCCCTATACCTCTGACTGGAGGGACCCCTGTACATCTGACTGGAGGGACCCCTATACCTCTGACTGGAGGGACCCCTATACCTGACTGAAGGGACCCCTATAGAGGGACTTGTGCAGCCATATTGTAGAATTAAAGGGATAGTCCCACTAAAATGCACTAATGTCGGGTCAATAAGGGGGTTTCTGATCACTAAGACCCCAACACTAACCAGGTCCAGGGCTGATCTATGTAACTAGGCAGGGCACAGGCTGCAGCTCCGGGGCCAGCAGTGACGTCACAAGTCGTGTCTATCTCCTGTATAAAAACCCCCCACAAGCCATTAACACCTGGTCAGACGCTGCAGACATCAGTATCAGCTGCGGTTCTGGTGACTTTCTGTCCTCACCGCTCGCTCGTCTTGCTGGCAGCCATGATCCGTCTCCTAGGTAACGGGACGCGGCTCTGTGTGGTGGTGAAGAGCGTTGCTTGGCAACCACGGCAGCCGCGCGGGGTCAAATCTCTGAGAAGGCGAAGCAGTAACGAAAGAAAGACTCAAATTCTCCCGCTAAACGTCCGCCATGTGGTGAATGACGCACCGTGTGAATGTACGAGTCTGCTGAGCGGTAAGCAGACAGGGATCAGCTGATGGTGTCTCATAATAACCTACGTGTCAGGTGTTTGTATGTAGCAGGGTGAAGATCTGCTCACAGTCTGTTTCCTTTTGGCAGGAGAGGCGCCACTGAGGAAACAAGGGGTCAGCGAGGGGTAAAGGTAAGAGGGCGCCATGCCAGTGGTATAGAGGCGCAACCATGGAAAATGCCTCCAAAACCGACATTTTTCTTCTCACGGTCCCCAGTGGTATCGGGCCCCTAGCTACAGGGCCCAGCCGCTGTAGTCATGGAAACCGGGCCAGCTCCTGTATGTGGCCCCTGGAAGGCAGAGTCCCGGGGCCACTTTCCGCCGTCGCTTTTCCCTCCTCGCCTTCCAGGAGCCAGAACTTCTGATTTTCTGGTTGTTCCCGTTATATCGGGGGATTTTTTTCGTTACGAGCTGTCGATTTTATCGTTTTGGGTGCGTGTGACGTTCTGGTCTTCTGTCATTCCAGAAATAAACCAGGCAGAGCGCGCACAAGAGACGCGGATGTGTGAACGGCGCCCAAGGCCTCACTCAGACGCCGCTTTAGGCTACGTTCACATTAGCGTTGCGTCGGGCGACGCATGTGTCATGCGCCCCTATATTTAACATGGGGGGCACATGGACATGCGTTGCACTTGCGTTTTGTGACGCATGCGTCACTGTGGCGCATAGGACGCTGCACGATGCAGTTTTTTCTGTGCCAAAAACCATGCAAAAGTGCACGCATGCGTCACAAAACGCTGCGTTGCGCATGCGTTTACATTTGCGTTGTGCGTTGCATCGCCGACGCACCGCACAACGCAAATGTGAACGTAGCTTTACACTGATGCTCCATGTGCCCTCACCGTCCACGTTCTCACCTCCATTATTTTTTTTCAATTCTGTCCAATTTGCAGATCAATGTGAAAAAAAAAACGAAACGGAAATCCCAATGACGGCGGCCGAGTGTCATCAAAGCTGCAAGTTCTTACACCAGGTACAGGAAACGTGGAATTTTATTTTCTACATGCAAATAAACAAAACTGATGGTAAAATGCAAAAAAAAAAAAAAGTGAGTGAAAATTGTACATAAAAAAAAATCTACTAAAACCCTTGACATCTGAATGAGCGCTTAGGACTTGTCCACACACTGCGATTTATTTCCCCCTGACATTTTTTGACTTGTGGAAACTTCTCCGATCTATGCACTGCCCAATCAAAAGGCAGAAAAAAAAAACCTCTTCCAACTTATTTCTGCGGGAAATACACTTTACTGTTCATATCAGGAGGCTTTGTAAAAATGACTGATGGGGGGGAAAAAAATGAAAGTGCACATCGCTTCGTCTATGAAGATGATCCTGAATAAACTTCTCCAAACTATGCACCGTCCAATCAAAAGGCGGCAAAACAATAAATGTCTAAAACTCTTCAAGAAATGAAAAACTCACCAAAAGCGTAGCATTTCCTGAAGAGGTTTCTGCTTGGAAAAACTCCTTGTGAATAAAGCCTAAGGCTATGTTTACATGTTGCATTTTGCTGCGTTTTTTTAGATGCATTGGTCTCTTGTGCATGCAGCATGCTGATACAGTTTAGTTCTTGTTCCTGAGTTTTCTGCACCAAAGGCACAGCAATAACTGATACTTGCATTTTTGCACTTAATCATTGTTTCCTATTGGTGAAAAAACGCTGAAAGAAGTGACATGTTGTAGTTTTTTAAAAAAAAATGCAGCAGTTTTCCAATTCAGTCAGGAAAAAAACAACAATGCGTGTATGAGATTTTGGAAATCGCATAGCTTTTGCTGGTAGTGTAAGATGCAGCTTTTTAATTTGCATAAAAAATGCAACGTGTGAACATAACCTAAGGCTGGGGCCACGCGGCGACTGTGGGGTGAGGGTGTCGCATTGTGACGTTGCATTTACTGATTTCCTGCAGTGTCGCATTGCAACCTGCGACCGATCACAACTGAGCTGCAGATATTTTCCAAATGTGTTTTGACGTTTTTTGTAGCAGGTTGATTGCCACAGACTTCAGTGTGGCTGTGACAATTGTTTTTGGTGATGTGACTTGTCTGAAAATTGCGACACATGTAACGTAAATTGGTGTCATTAGCGGTAAGAAGGGGCAGAAGATAAATGAGATCCAGACTAATCAGACCCCGACTTTCATTGATTCTCGGCCACTAATAATGGAGTCTCGCGGCTTTCTGTGCGTGTGGCGCAGATTGCAGGTGTATTTTATAACCGGAGAGCGGATCAGTGTTTAAGACTCGGGGATAAGTGGGATTAATGAAGCACTAATGAGATCAGTCTGTGTATACACGGTGAGTCATGCTCCACGGGGGCCATAAATCAGCGCTCCCGGGCCAAGCAGCAGAACTGGGCCCTCTGCCCGTCTCTCCCAAGCACATCCATAAATAAAAAAGACCACTGCACGGCTCCTGACGGCCGCTCTCACTGCAGGAATTACAGCAGCACATTCATCACTTTAATGCTTGTACTTTGCAAATTAAAGCTGTCACCGCGCAGCAAGGAGCGCAATTTAAATCTTTGACGTCCTTCCATTTTCACTGACCCCCCTCACTTTTCATTCTTCTCTATGAATCTTCACTGGCTGACAAGTGTCTCTATCCTGGTACAAGTGTTTGTCTTCCAGATGTTGTCCAGAGTGGGAATTATTTACTATATATAATATGTCTATGTATGTATATAATATTATTAAAAATTTTTTTTAAATAATTATATATATATTTTTTAATTTAAGAAGGAAATTGACCCAAATGAAATATTGGTCTAAAATCTTCCGGCTCATGTACGCTGGTCGCCGGCCTGTGCGTCACTGCATGAAGGCCATGTAGCAAAGTACTAGGGTTCCGTCAGGCCTGTAAGATCCCAAATACTCCACCCCTAACCCCGCACAGACACAATGGCCCAGATTCCTTAAGACTGATGTTTTGTACTCCAGTATTAGGCTATGTGCACACGTTCAGGTTTTTTCGCATTTGTTTCGCGTTTTTTCGCGGTAAAAACGCTATAAAAACTCATTAAAAACGCATACATTATGCATTCTATCATTTAGAATGCATTCTGCATGTTATGTGCACATGGATGCGTTTGTTTCCGCGAAAAAAACGCATCGCGGTAAAAAATGAGCATGTTCATTATTTTTGCGGTTTTTCTGCGTTTTTCCTGCAATTCTATGCATTTTGGAAAAAACGCACAAAAAAACGCATCAAAATCGCGGTAAAAACGCATGCAGATTTCTGGCAGAAATGTCCGGTTTTTGTCAGGAAAATTTCTGCAAGAAATACTGACGTGTGCACATAGCCTTAATGGGGGGAATGCAGGATTAAGATAAGCCAAATTCATTATGAACCGCATTCCTCCTAATAAATTTGATACCGTCTAAGTGGCGTGCGTCTTGCCGGAGATGTTACTCTAGTCAGGGTCTAGAGTAACATTTCTACCGTAAGGACACCGCCAGTCTTGAAGAATTTGACAGGCGGGCATAGCAAACAGCAGAATAGTGAGTGCAGCTCTGCAGTATAATACAGGATTAACCAAAAATACAAAAACGAACACATACCAGCGCCTATAATCAATATAGAAAATCATAGATCGTAGACTTCAGGCACTGAATAGGACTTGTAGTGGACAGACTGCAATTCAGAATAATATCAAAAACCCACAAGAACAAAAGCAGTCACAAAGTCCAATTATATGAAAATATCAAAAACTTTATTAGAAATATAAGTGAACAGACAGCAGGGAATGGATTCCACATGATAGCCTCAACTCATCTGGAAAGGGCACAGATAGGTGTGCAGCAGAGTATCCAATACAAGGCATAGTATACCACCCATTTTATAAATACACATAACAGTCAAGTGACATGAATAGCTATAAAGCATAGATATTTAAATGGTACATACCCGTAGATAGAAATCGTGGTCACTGCGCACACCCTATCGCGCCCACCCCTAAATATCTATGCTTTATAGCTATTCATGTCACTTGACTGTTATGTGTATTTATAAAATGGGTGGTATACTATGCCTTGTATTGGATACTCTGCTGCACACCTATCTGTGCCCTTTCCAGATGAGTTGAGGCTATCATGTGGAATCCATTCCCTGCTGTCTGTTCACTTATATTTCTAATAAAGTTTTTGATATTTTCATATAATTGGACTTTGTGACTGCTTTTGTTCTTGTGGGTTTTTAGTATAATACAGGATGTAACTCAGGATCAGTAATGTAATGTATGTACACAGTGACTGCACCAGCAGAATAGTGAGTGCAGCTCTGGAGTATAATACAGGATATAACTCAGGATCAGTAATGTAATGTATGTACACAGTGACTGCACCAGCAGAATAGTGAGTGCAGCTCTGGGGTATAATACAGGATGTAACTCAGGATCAGTAATGTAATGTATGTACACAGTGACTGCACCAGCAGAATAGTGAGTGCAGCTCTGGAGTATAATACAGGATGTAACTCAGGATCTGTAATGTATGTACATAGTGAGTGCAGCTCTGGGGTATAATACAGGATGTAACTCAGGATCAGTAATGTATTGTATGTACACAGTGACTGCACCAGCAGAATAGTGAGTGCGGCTCTGGAGTATAATACAGGATGTAACTCAGGATCAGTAATGTAATGTTGTGCTCAAAATTTTACATACCCCTGCAGAATTTTTGCTTTCGTGGCCATTTTTCAGAGAATATGAATGATAACACCAAAACATTTTCTCCACTCATGGTTAGTGGTTGGGTGAAGCCATTTATTGTCAAACTACTGTTTTCTATTTTCTTTCACCATATTCTGGTTCTCAGCGCCATAAATTATCTAATCTTTCTGTTCCCCAGGATATAAAGATTGAGTGATAACTCCAAGGTCAGGAGTGGAGGACTCCGGGGTCACAGCACTCAATGATTATATCATAGTCAATAATCTCCCGTGACCCCGTCCATCCGTGATCCTACACATCATAACTATTCTGCAATAAGGAAACGAGAAGATCTGAGCTGATGTGGAAAGCGGTTGCAAAACTTATCTCATAGTATTCCTCATATCTTCAGCCCATGTAATATCGCCATTCAGGGTCGTCATAATTGTATTTACTACCCACATAATACCGTCACACGGTGCCAAGATAATACTGTCATATAGTTTGTAAGCTTGGGAGCAGGGCCCTCACTCCTCCTGGTATCTGTTTTGAACTGTATTTCTGTTATGCTGTAATGTCTATTGTCTGTACAAGTCCCCTCTATAATTTGTAAAGCGCTGCGGAATATGTTGGCGCTATATAAATAAAATTATTATTATTATTATATAGAGTCTGCACCATATAGTCACAACTAATAAACTGTCGGAAAAATGCTTCCCAGTGTTGGCGCTACTTCAGACACTTCTGGCATAACCTGTGGCCGCACCATAAATGTCTGAGCGAGATGCGAGTATGACACCGCCATATGGTCCCCACATAATGCTGCCGCTCCGTTTTCACTGTCCTCACACAGTCCTGAATAATACCTGATACTTGTAGATGAATTCTGAGCCCCTAGGAAGTTGATCTGGATCTTTACCATCACCTATGATCAGAAGTCAACCATCCAGACTGTTCTTTCGTTTTATTACCATTCTTAGGGTAGAACTTGGTGTCTTGTTAATAGAACGGATAGAGTTTTTTTTTTTTTTAAGCTGCTATTGTCTAAAATCCACCTTTTGTCCCCCATGGTTTACACTGCAGCGTTGCTTGTTCACCTTATATGTTATGGAAAATCACCTCTTTATAACAGCAAGAATAGATGATTATAAAATACAAGCAAGCAAATCACAAAGAAAATAAAGCAAATCATCAAGGAAGGCCACCCTATCACAGAGGGTATGGAGTTCCCCTTTAAACAATTTCAAAAGTTCCGTAAAGGGAGATGATCCCTAGTTCGTCGGCGGAGTTTATTATCAGGTTATTAGAGCTCATTACAGAGTCCGTTAATCTCATGATGAACTTTCTGAACGACTTTTCTTCGGCAAGGCAAAAATCACAAGTGAATCATCAGAACAGCGCCACCCAGTGCACACATGATCATGGGAAAAAAATAATAACATCAGCCACAATGACCCCAAATCGAGCAACAATTCGAGATCTCATCCCTGGCTCCTGCCAAGACATGCTGAGATTTGTAGTCCCTCAAGCTCTGACTATTCCTAGTTTACAGAGCAGATAATGATGGTACATTTGTCACGACCATAAGAGAAGCCTAAACTGACAACCAATATGGCCGCGCCACTGATCGTGGAAAACCCCCTTTAACAAACTTCAGATTTGTCTCTTCAATCCTTATCTAATAATCCGGAGTATTTCATAATCCGGCCTCTATCATGACCTACAGATGCTGGATTAAAAATGAGTATTATATCTAGGGGTCTATGACCATCCGATAATCCAAATATCTGATGTCTGGTCTGGCTGATGCCGAATTATAAGAATCTTACTGCATAAGGCCTTTTTTCGTAGAATTCCACTTTAATATCCAAAGTAGAAGTTTTCTTTAGTTTTTTTTTTTTGTGAGTAAATCCTACTAATTGCATCATGAAAAATTCTGCAATATTCTAATATACTCCAATCTCCAATCCTGGCCATTTTCCATAGCCCTTCTTGTTGTCAGTGAATAGGAGCGTGCTGCATTTATGCGGTAAGGCTATGTTCGCACATTGTGTTTTTTTTTGTGGTTTTTTTTCAGCGTTTTTTCATGCAAATTTTCAGCTGCGTTTTACAGTACCAGCAAAGTCTATGAGATTTCAGAAATGTCATGTATGCAGCTTGGTTTTTTTTTGCCCTCAGTTTTTTGTGCAATACCTTGGTTTTTGCCAAATGCAGCACGTTACTTCTTTCAGTGTTTTTCACCCATTGAAATCAATGGATGGTGCAAAAAAATGTAGGTATCGGGTTTTGCTGCGTTTTTTTTTCTTTTGTGCCTGAAACCTGATGAAGGTGAAGTAGAATCAGATTATCAGCATGCACAAGACACAAATGTACCATGAAGAAAACGGAGCAAAAAATGCAACAAAAACTAAGCAAAACCTGATTTTTTTTTTTTTTTTTTTTTGTAAGCAGGTTTCTTACTGCCAAGAGAGCATGTTTTGCCTGCCGGAAAAAAAACACATAAAAAACACAACGTGTGAACAAAGCTCAATATTTCTCATGGGTAGTACAAGTCTCTCTTTGTCAGATTGTTACAATTTACTTGCACTGATACATTGTGTCTCTCTAGAGTCTAGATTGGGTTTAATTGTAGCAAATGCTCAGCTGTGAAGGGTTTTAGATCTGTTTAGGATTCCAGAGTCTAGATATAAACACAAATGTATACTAACAGCAAACGGAATGCAAAAATCATATATTAGAAAGTGGTAGAACTTTTTAAGCTAAATAACCCCTATAACTTTCTACATCAGATGCATATATATGCGCTCACCTCCGTCGTTTGCCTCCCCTACCCCACAACCCCAGTAGATAATTAAATACATATAAATTAAATATCTCCACCCTCTGTGTCCATGGTCAATAAATAAATGGCTGTTGGGCTGTCCGTGTGCCCGATGTCCGTGTGCCCGATGTCCGTGTGCCCATCCCTTATAGAGAAGACATGGCCGCAGTCTCTTCCTCGGAGCAAAATGACTCTGGGCTGTAGCTGCTCTGGGCAGGGAGCCGCAGAATGTCCGTGCCAGGCTCCGCTGTTTGGAACGCACCATCTTCTTCCTCATCTTCCTCCTCTTCCTCGTCTTCGTCTTTGGGTGGCGTTTTGCCCCCGGGCCTTTGGCTGGACGATCCCTGTTCTTTGGTTTTGCGGCTCCTTTTCCACTTCATCCTGCGGTTCTGAAACCAGATCTTTACCTGGAAGTGAAGGTGGAGAAGAGATTTAGACGGTTTTATCTGCGAGGAGGTGTAAAGAAATGATGTTTAATAACTTTGTATATCCATAACGTCACTGCTGAGGGTTTGTTACAATCGCATGCTGACTAGATAATCCTCTGTGAGCGAAACGCATCAGTATCACTCTCCTGTCCTGATAGATTATTACAATGTATGAGTCTAGGGACCAGACTGTTGGGCTCACAGAGCATTGTTTAGAGTGGATACAAATGTAACAAACCCTCAGATGTGGGAAGAATGATACCAAGGTCGTATTCATGCCCAGTTTTTTTGTCTGTATCATCCGTTTTTACTTGCCTGGACCTGTCCTCTCGATCTAAGGGAAAACTCTCTCCATCTCTTATTCTGGTTCTTTTTTCTGGATCACACTCGGCCATTCATGTGTATGGGAGAAAAATACAGCAACACTCGGGAGACGTCCATGTTATGCAGCAGTGTGAACGCAGCCATAAGTAAAGGTAGATTTTTGTGCAAAGTCTGCAAGTGTTAAATGTGGATTTGTTGTTGATTTTTGCCGCACCTTTGGCTAAGTGCACACTCTATGGATTCCATTGCGGAATTTTCCGCAGCAGATTTGCTAAATCCGCTGTGAAAAACCGCTGCGGTTTTTAATGCGGATTTACCACGGTTTCTTTTGCGGTTTCCTCTGTGGGTTTTCACCTGCAGATTTCAATTGGAGCAGGGGCAAACCCACAGC
Organism: Ranitomeya imitator; assembly: GCF_032444005.1. Lineage (NCBI taxonomy): Eukaryota > Metazoa > Chordata > Amphibia > Anura > Dendrobatidae > Ranitomeya > Ranitomeya imitator. Next base: position 14,204,479 of record NC_091288.1, read on the forward strand.
GGAATCCGCGGAAAGAATTGACATGCTGCGGAAAATAAACCGCTGCGTTTCCGCTCGTTTTTTTTCCGCAACATGTGCACTGCGGATTTCATTTCCCATCACTTTACATGGTACTGTAAATGCATGGGAAACTGCTGCGGATCCGCAGCTGCGGAAACGCTGCGAATCCGCAGCAAAATCTGAAGCGTGTGCACATACTCTTTCTCCTCTTGCTTTACAAATGGTGGAATCAGCACTGCAACAAATCCATGATGACTGGGTGTAAAAAAAAAAAAACCCAAAACCCTGTAGGAAACAACTTGCAGATCTCAACGTCATTGCACAGGGAAAATTAGTGAGGGCAATGCTGAACCAAGCTAGTGCTCAAGCCCATTCATTGTCAGGATTGGTGCAGGTTGGGTGTAAAGCTAATTCCTATTTACAGAAATGTATCAAATCTTTCTTCATTCTCGTACAACATGAAATATTTGAGATTTGTTGACATTTTAACCTTTTATCAGTTGTAAATATATTTTAATTTTCTAACGATCAATCATCCCCAGCAGAACCCGCCCTGTTTATTTTTATCACTGACCCCCCACTAGGGGACGCAACTGCATCGGAGAAAAAAAAAAAAATTAAATTCATGGGGCGAGTGTGAAAGTCCAAGGCAATGTGCACACGTTCAGGAATGTCTGCAGAATTTTCCTGAACTAAACCGGACTTTTTCTGCAAAAAAATCCGCGTGTGGTTTTTTTGCGTTTTTATTGCGTATTTTTCGCCTTTTTTCCGGAGCTTCCCAATGCAATATAATATAGCGGCAAAATCACGAAAAATCTGCAAAATTAATGAACATGCTGCGTTTTTTACCGCGATGCATTTTTTTCGCGGAAAAAAACGCAGCATGTGCACAAAAATTGCGGAATGCATTAAAAATGATGGGATGCTTGCGTATGCGTTTTTTTTTTAGCTTTTTTTTCCGCGGAAACCGGCCAAAAAAAAAACGCGAAAAATCCTGAACGTGTGCACATAGTCTAACAGTTGCGTGAAAGAGGAAAGAAACCAGAATGTAGTCAGGCAATGAAGAAACCCATAGTGACCCAAAAACATTGGGTGAGAAGACTGAGCAGTAATGGGCATGATAACGAATAACATGGGGCTTGTCTGGGGGTTTTCTTACCTGGGTCTCTGTCAGCATAAGGGAAGTCGCCACCTCGAATCTCTTGGGTCGTGACAGGTACTTGTTCATCTTGAACTGGTTTTCTAGTTCTAGTAGTTGTTGGCTGGTGAAAGCTGTCCGAGGGCGTCTGCATTTCCCCAGGAGTCCGGTCTGAGCTGAGGCTGCAAAAATAAGACCCCAGATTCACCATAGTAATAAAAACCGGTGATATATTCGGAATATATGTGCAAATCCTAAGACTAAAGGGCAGCACGGTGGCTCAGTGGTTAGCACTGCAGCCTTGCAGCTCTGGGGTCCTGGGTCCTAATCCCACCTTGGAAAACATTTGTATGTTCTCCCTGTGTTTGCGTGGGTTTCCTCCGGTTTCTTCCTACATTCCAAAGACATACTGATAGGGAATGTAGATTGTGAGCCCCATCGGCGACAGTGATGATGATGTGTGAAAACTGTAAAGCGCTGTGGAATATGTTAGCGCTATATAAAAAGAAAGATTATTATTACTAAAGGCCCCTGCACTTCTGGTTTTTATGTATTTGCCTTTTTTTTTTTCTTTTTCTTACCACTGCATGTGCAGGTGTGGCATTTTGCTAACTAAAAAATGCCCCCAGAATGGAAGAAAAAAATATATATGGTACATCAGTTTTATATACTGATTTTTGACACAAAATGATGGCAAAAAGAGTCCATGATGGCAGCCTCAGGCTGGATTTAAACAGTGTTCTGCAAATTTAGGCTGCCGTCACACTATCAGTATGTGGTCAGTATTTTACATCAGTATTTGTAGCCAAAACCGGGAGTGGGTGATAAATACAGAAGTGGTGCAGATGTTTCTATTATACTTTCCCTCTAATTGTTCCACTCCTGGTTCTGGCTACAAATACTGATGTAAAATACTGACCAAATACTGAACGTGTGACGGCAGCCTTACTCACACAGTTTTATGGTGATTTTTCTTTCTTTTTTTATGCCATAAATTTGATTTTCCAAGCAGTTTGTAACAATTTGTATTTTTTTTTTGCCGTTTTTTAAGTCCTATATGGAAAACAACATGCACAGAGTATGCAGCATAACTAAACTGACCCTAAAACACACACAAATGCATTGATTGCAGTGCTTCTAATCTTTTTTTTTTTTAAAATTTGTTTTAATATACACTTTAAAAGTTTAAAGTTGACATGAAAAAATGGCACAAAAGAGCCTCCAGAAACATTTTGGCAATACAGTTTAAAAAAAATGAAAATAATGTACAAAAAGAACACATTAAAAAAAACAACAAAAAAGTTAAAAAGACGTTTAAAAAATTGCACCAAAAGAAGGCTTAAAAAAAAACCCAAAACATCCAAGACACATTTTCTTCTTTCTGGTAGAGAGCTCATTTGCATACCCATTTTCCCAGGGAGCATTGCCTGGCTTATAAGGCTTCCTACACCAACTAGTGGTTTCCACAAGGAGAAACAGCGCCCCCTATAACTAAGGCTTCATAACAACAACTCCAGTCCTGAGGACAACAGCACTCGTAGATGTGCAATGAACTTGTATTCTCTTTGTGGAGCAGATAAAATGAAGATAATTGTGTAATTATGGGACCAAAACAATAAACTAATAAAATCATTAAAAGCAGAATTATTGGTTTCATCAAATCTCTCCTCTGATATTGAAGTTCATATCTTGATTATTGACTTCAAACGGAGCAGTTGCCGGTCTACAGATGGAGAACTCGTCACTTCCAGGATGGATATCTGTAGTTTCTGCCAAAAATATTCCTACTCGATATCCTTCATCTTCAAAGCACAATGTATCTGTCTATCCACTTTGTATGGAGAAGGCATCGGGCCACATGTCTAAGGCCGGTTTCACACGTCAGTGGCTCCGGTATGTGAGGTGACAGTTTCCTCACGTACTGGAGACACTGACTCACGTAGACACATTGAAAGCATTACACGGACACATTAAAGTCAATGGGTCTGTGTAAAACACGTACCGCACACGGATGCTGTCCTTGTGCAGTCCGTGTGCCGTGCAGGAGACAGTGCTACAGTAAGCGCTGTCCCCCCACCTGGTGCTGAAGCCGCCATTCATATCTCCTCTCCAGCAGCGTTTGCTGGAAAGAAGATATGAAAAATCCTTTTTTTTTTGTCCTCGTGTTTAAAATAAAGATCCCTGTCCCCGCTCCCCTCCCACCCCCTGTGCGCCCGCCCGCTGTTACTAAAATACTCACCCGGCTCCCTCGCAGCGTCCTGTCCTCGCCGCAGCTTCTCCTGTATGAGCGGTCACGTGGGGCCGCCGATTACAGTCATGAATCTTTATTTTAAACACGAGGACAAAAAAAAAAAAAAAAAGGATTTTTCATATCTTCTTTCCAGGGAAAGCTGCTGGAGAGAAGATATGAATGGCCGCTTCACCAGATGCAGGGGACAGCGCTTATCTCTAGCGCTGTCTCCTGCACGCTCCGTGTGGTACCCAGTCGGCACACGGGCGGCACACGTAGAAAAATGCACTGCAGATTTTTCCGCAGCGGATTTGATAAATCCGTAGTGCAAAACCGCTGCATTTTTTTACTGCGGATTTATTGCGGTTTTTAATGCGGATTCTGCTGCGGTTTTCCATTTGCAGTTTTCTATTGGAGCAGATGGAAAACCGCTGCGGATTCCGCACAAAGAATTGACATGCTGCGGAAAATAATCCGCTGCGTTTCCGCGCGGCTTTTTCCGCAGCATGGGCACAGCGTTTTTGGTTTCCCATAAGTTTACATTGTACTGTGAACTCATGAGAAACTGCTGTGGATCCGCAGCTGCAGAAACGTTGCGGATCCGCAGCAAAATCAGCAACATGTGCACATAGCCTCACTGGTGAGATTGCCATTTGTCCTTCAGTCCCATTGCCCCAGTGTATAACATCCGACCCCTCCCCCCAGGTATATATAACCTCCGGCCCCCCGACATGCCGTTTGCCTTTACTACCATGTGACAGATCAGCCGGTGGTGCAGAGCTCCCTGATACCAGCGCGGTCCTGTAATAGGAGCCTCCGGGGTAAGAAGTCCGTCCACCTGACATTTGTTCCTCCATCACCTGTGAGCGATATTATAGAAAAGTAAAAGGAACCGCAGCAACTCCGCTACAAAGTGAAGACCCCGTAACGTTACAGAAGAAGGGGCCGAGTGCTGAGGAGCAGGGGGCAGAAAAGTCTCCACCGCTCTGTGCCCCCATAACTACGGAGTCCAGACCTCCTCTGGTATTGGCACAAACACTGCGCCCCCCGCCAGGAGCTTCATGGCCGAGCAACTGCATGCAGCCGTACATCACCAAGCACAATGCCGAGCGTCGGATGGAGCGGTGTAAAGCCGCCACCACTGGACTCTGGAGGAGACGTGTTCTGTGCAGTGATGGATCGCACTTCTCTATCTGATGGAGGAGTCTGGGTTTGGTGACCCAGGAGGACGTTACCCCCTGACTGCATTGTGCCCCCTGTACAGATGGTAGAGGGAGATACTGCTATGTGCTGTTATCAGGGGGCGGCCTCGGACCCTCAGCTCCAGTGATGGGGAATCTTAATCTTCAGCACAAGACATTGTGGATAGAGATGAGCGAATTTTGCTCGGGTTCCCTCTTATTCGGCAAGCTATAGCGCTGCATCGGGACCCCGGCTTCCTGGATTGCGCTGGCTGATCGGCGCCGCAGCAGCATGTGTGACAGGCAAGACACATACATGGAGAGCCCAATAAACCGATTTATCGGGAGCGCTCCAGGTATCCGGGGTCTGATGCAGCTATTTGGATAAGGACTTATATGAAGCTAGTCGCTCATCCCTCGCTCTGACCCCACAAATGCTCTTCTGGGTGAAGGGGCAAAAATTCCCACAGACTCCAATCTTGTAGAAATCCTTCCCGGAAGAGCAGGAGCCGTTATATCTGCAGAGGGGCGACTCTGACATGGGGCTGCTGATCGTGTATGACAGTATGTATATAAATGTACAGTACTACCTTGTGTTTGCGGTGCCAGTTCCCATCCCGGGGACAGAAGGCAGAGGATTAGTGAGTGCCAGCCCCAGGTAAATTAATAAAAGCTTTAGTCGCTGGCAGTGAATGTCGCCGGCTCTTTATCTGCGGCCTAATAACTAATGATTAGTCTACAAACACAGATAGAGGCGCAGTTTATAGAGCAGTTTACACAGCGTTATCTGGAGCGGGGCCCGCGGGTCATAGTGCACCGAGCGCACCGTCACTGTGAAGGGGAAATGTGCAGCTCGTGTCAATATTATTATTAGGTGTCAATCTCCCGGCCACAACCAGAACCTCTCACGGGAACAGGTCCGGGTCCGCCGGCCGCAGAGTCCGCCCTGCCGGGATTGACACAGGGATTTAACCACCAGCCACCATCAAATAAAGATGTCTTCTCCCCCGAGGCTCGGACTCCTGGTTACCAGGAATATTTTAACCCCTTCAGAACCAGGCGCTTTTTTTTTTTATTTGTTTTTCGCTGTAACTTATTTTTCCTTTTCTTCTTCCAAGAGCCATAACTTTTATTATTTTTATTTTTTCTGTCCCCCCATCACCAAGTTGTAGTTTGGCACCATTCACTAACATAAAAATGGGGAAAAATTCCATGTACTGTGAATTGGTAAAATAGAACTATGCAATTCCGGATCAGTAAGATTGCAGCCATGCTAAACTTATAACATTATTATCATCATCATCATTATTATTATTTTATTAGTGGATACAAAAATACAATTGTGTGTGTTTAAAAAATAAATAAATAATAATAATTTTGGTTGTAACTTTTTCAATTTACCATTGATAGATGGGGCTTGTTTTTTGTGTGATGAGCTGATTATTAATTGTATTTTATTTTGTAGGGAAGCAGCGTTGACAAATTGCAGTTCTGGCCTTTCGTGTTTCTTATTTTATGCAGTTTTTTTTTTGTAACTAATTCATACCTCCGTAGGACGGACACTTATGGATGCAGCGATACCAAATTTATTTAAATTTTATTTAAGTAAAAGGGGGGTAATTTAAATTTTGTAATATTTTAAAACCATTTTTACTTTGCAGTTTCCCGCTAGGATTTTAACCTGTAATCTTATACTATTTAATGTATAGGAGGGCCTGATTAGTGATGGGTGAGCCTTCAGTAGCCCCCAGATGCCTTGCCAACCAATTGGTACCTCCAAAAATCGAATTGTAAATGGAGGGAAGCTGATGGGTGCCAGTACGTGTGACATGCAGACCACCAACTCAACCATTTAAATGCTGCTGTCAGTAATGGACAGTGGCATCTAGATGGTTAAACAGCAGAGACTGGAGATGGCTCTGGTCGCTGCTGGTGGAGGCAGATGCTGGCTGTGTTACACAGCTGACACCTCTCCAGAGTGGAGCGGCACAGATGATATTTAGGCCTCATACAGATGCCAGATGGTGGCATATAAGTCTCTACGTCTCCATTAATGGCTCCTCTGCCGCTTGCACAGCCCGGGCTTTATTGCACCACGACTGACCCCTGTACAAATATCACCTATCTGGGTATATTGTGCCTGTCGGCTGCACCTGCAGATAACTCTCCTCCGCATCGTCAGTACAGATATGGCAGCAGCCGGCGTTCTCGGAGCAGGGGGAGAGTCCTCATTTATTGCTAAGTGGAAAATAAAACACTTCTTATCTTCTGTCCACAAAACGCGCAAAATTAAAATAAATTAATTGCCGGCGCTAATCGCAGCGGCCAGACTGAGGCTCTTTGTTCCAGAGGATATTTTAATTAACAGATTGGCCAGGTCGTCACTGCTCAGATTATCTGCAAATATAACCAGCGGAGAGTAAAACTCTAAGGCGGGCGATAAAGTAGAAAATTTGCGACTTTTTACAGCAGCAGTAAAGTGGATGAGATTTAGCAGATCCCGCTGTCTAATATGGAAGAGGCTCCAGATGGAGGCGAAATGTGATACAAGAGGTCTAAAGAAGGAGGAGAAAAGTGTTCAGAGGCGCCAAATCTCACCCCGCACAAGCCCCCGTGGGAACGATGAAGTGGGGCCCCTCTCCAAGTTCTGCTCTGGGGTCCCAGGGTTTTCACGCAACTACTGATATATTGGAGCAAAGTCCACTTTTAGGCTGGAATGGATGTTCAACCTCACAATATGAACAATGAACATCTCTAGTCACCGACTGCTGAGAAATTGTTACAAAACTGACAACATCCAAAAAAGACACCAAAAGCATCCGGGAGACCGTACATCAACAGATGGGATACTCTGCATAGTGACTGCAGCAGAATAGTGAGCGCAGCTCTGGAGTATAATACAGGATGTAACTCAGGATCAGTAATGTAATGTATGTACACAGTGACTGCACCAGCAGAATAGTGAGTGCAGCTCTGGGGTATAATACAGGATGTAACTCAGGATCAGTAATGTAATGTATGTACACAGTGACTGCACCAGCTGAATAGTGAGTGCAGCTCTGGAGTATAATGTAGGTTGTAACTTGGGATTGGTACAGGATAAGTAATGAACACATTGGTATTTAGTTTTGTATGTTGCTCTCCGCTCCACAACTAAATGATATATTGGACATTGGTAAATGATGATCTAATAAAGTGTTAAACACCTCTATAAACATGCAGTAAATGTTCTGCACACATTAATAACCATAATCTCTTATAAATAATCATGTTTAATCTCTCACAGTTATTCACTTTCAGAAGCCAAATATCCGCCCTGTAGACAAACTCCTATGTAGGACGTCATTCGCACTCACGCCCGGATCACTAATCTGCGGTTTGCGGGGAGGAGAGCACTTTGTTATTAGCACTGAGTCTTGTATTCAGAGCTGAGATCTCTTCACTCAGGGTAATGGGGCAGAAAATGAAGCCGTCTCATGAGATCACTAACAGGACACTAAACCAGCACCTTCTATAGTCAGCAGGACAATGAGGCTAAAGAGATGGGGCCTCCACTCAATTACCCAGGATAATGGGATTCCTTCTGCACACTCCAGCCATGGCCGACCAAGGTCATTGTCACATCGAAGACCCCAACAGTCTGCAAACTGCGGCATCCAACCATCAGCAATATAACACTATGTGCTATGGGAATCTGTGCCCCTGAGCAGCTGTATCTAAGCCGGTCCTAGGGTCTGCAGACTGCGGCATCTAAGCATCAGCATTATAACACTATGTGCTATGGGAATCTGTGCCCCTGAGCAGCTGTATCTAAGCCGGTCCTAGGGTCTGCAAACTGCGGCATCCAACCATCAGCAATATTACACTATGTGCTATGGGAATCTGTGCTCCTGAGCAGCTGTATCTAAGCCTGTTTGTAAAGCTGTTGCAGAATTGCTGTTTTTGATCACTGCTCCTCCCAAAATGTTACCAATAAAACTTAAAGCTGCCGAAAACACAAGCCTTGATAAAACATAATTTACCAAGAAAAGTTATTGTTTTAGCATATGGCGACTGAATCCATATTTTATATTTTTATTATAAGTTTGTTTTCTTGACTATCTGCACACGGCATCTTTTATTGTATCCACCCAGATTTCCACAGCAAAGTCATTTCAAGAAAACAGAAAAACCCAAAGTATCACCATCCTACTTTTTATTTATTTATTTATTTTATTTATTTATTTTTTTACTGTTGCCCTGCTCTCGATCCCTGAAGAGGTTAAAAGAAGTGACAAAAGCAGGAAGATCCGCACAACAAGTCTTTTTCACATTGCTGTACATCGTGTTCATATTTTGTGGCACCTTTTTAGCGCTTTCAGGCTCAAGTCATTGGGTCTTTTTTACCGCAAAGTGAATGTTGTAAACGCAAAATAAAAACAATGGCGGAACGGCGATTTTTTTTTTTTTTTTTTTTTTTTTTAATTAGTGATTTTTTTTTTTTTTTCACTATTTCGCAAACTTTTTTCACAATTTATGTTAATGGAGGTAAAAACAAAGTTATGGCTTTAGGAAGGCAAGGAGGAAAAAACGGAAAGAAAAAAAAAAGTTCACCTGTACACCTCTGTAGACCCCCAGGGATATTACTGAAACTGTCTATGTAAAATGTGTGGGTATGTTGGGGATGTAGTGTGCAATGCATCGGACTTATCTGCAGCGAGTGTATCTAAGCTGATGTTGCGATCACTAGATTTGGACCTCGTGCTTTTCAGTGTCCTGTAAGGAAGGTGCGCTCAGGGTCACGGTTACAGCTGCAGAATTTTATTTAGAGCCACCGTCATGCAATAAGACAGAGAGGAGTTTACAGCTTGTCATTACCCTGCACAAAGCACCACTTGACGCCACAATTTATGGCTGACAAAGCCACCGCCTCCTAATTTATAGAAGCCTCCCTGGGAAACAGATAAAATAAACAGCAATGGGAAGTGCTCAACTCATCCCTTTTATGGAGACTTTGTCTACTTTTCCAATAATGAGGAGGCGTACCTATCCACTGAGCCTCTTCCTATGGTCCTTGAGATGTCCTTTCCTGGCACTTTCTGCTGAGCTGTGTATCTAAGCCTAAGGCCACATTCGCACGTTCAATATTTGGTCAGTATTTTACATCAGTATTTGTAGCCAAAATCAGGAGAGGAACAATTAGAGGAAAAGTATAATAGAAACATATGCACCACTTCTGTATTTATCACCCACTCTTGGTTTTGGCTACAAATACTGATGTAAAATACTGACCAAATACTGAACGTGTGAATGTGGCCTTATATGTGTGATACTGTCTTCTGAGCTGATGTATCTAAAACCATCATGTGTTACACTATATTCTGAGCAGCTGTACCTAAACTTACCAAGTAATTGTATGATTACTTGTGTATCTAAGCTTCTCCTATGTAATACTTTGTGTTGAAGTGTGTATCTCCGTATCAAACAAACAGGCAAATGTCTTTAATGTCCAAAAAAACCTCACAAATGGAAAGCAAATGGTATCCTCCGGATCACAACCGGGGCGTCAAGACAGTCCGTGTCCGAGACCGGTTGCCATAGGTGACTGCACCGCCGTGTCACCCTAAGGGTATGTGCACACGTCAGGATTTTTAGCGTTTTTTTTGCGGAATTTCGCCATAAAAACGCTATAAATCCAGTAAAAAAAACGCTAACATTATGCATCCTATCTTTTAGAATACATTCCGCATTTTTTGTGCAGATGTTAGCGTTTTTTTCCGCAAAAAAAAACGCATACCGCAAAAAATCCGGACATGCTCTATCTTTTCCGGATTTTTTGCGGATTTCCTATCAAAAAGGTCAAAAAAAAAATCCGCAAAAAACGCGCAAATTCCGCGAGAAATCCGCGCGAAAAAAATCCTGACGTGTGCACATACCTTAAGGGGTGCCAGGCATTTTGCTTCCCTTGGCTCCGTGTTACTTCACACAAGCCGGATGTTGCAGAGCCTCCTGCTCTGCAGTTTGCAAACCAAGACTGACACACCCAACCCTTTGCTGCAGGGTTTTTAAATGGAAACTGTGGCCATGGGCCACTTGTAGGACCCTGCCATGAGGGAGCAAACTGACCCACTACCATCCTGTAGTTCGCTCCAAAAATAAAAGCCTGTAACGTGTTTTCTTAAATCTGCCTTGGGCAAATAGCTTGTCCAAGACCAAGCTTACTTTTATTCTGCATTGCAGCTATATCTGTGACTGCAGTGCCCTCCAGCAGGTTTAATAAGACTCAGTTTGTAGACTGGGGGGATACATATCGACCCTCACATATGATCCCCCTCACAGCGTATTATTTGTGGAATTGTTTCAATAGCTGCTGTATCTAATACTCTCATATCTGATTAGCCATGTACAGTTGTGCTCAAAAGTTTACATACCCCAGCAGAATTCTTTGTTTCTTGGCCTTTTTTCAGAGAATATGAATGATAACACCAAAACATTTTCTCCACTTATGGTTGGTGGCTGGGTGAAGCCATTTGTTGTCAAACTACTGTGGTTTCTCTTTTTAAATCATATTGACAACCCAAAACATCCAAATGACCCTGATCAGAAGTTTACATACCCCATTTCTTAATACCGTGTATTGCCCCCTCTAACATAAGTGACAGCTTGAAGTCTGTTGTGGTAGCTGTGGATGAGGTTCTATATTTTCTCAGATGGTAAAATTGCTCACTCTTCTTGGCAAAAAGCCTCCAGTTCCTGTAAATACCTGGGCTGTCTAGCATGAACTGCGCGCTTGAGATCTCCCCAGAGTGGCTCAATGATATTGAGGTCAGGAGACTGAGATGGCCACTCCAGAACCTTCACTTTGTTCTGCTGCGGCCAATGACAGGTAAACTTGGCCTTGTGTTTTGGATTGTTGTCATGTTGGAACATCCAAATACGTCCCATGCGCAGCTTCCGGGCTGATGAGTGCAAATTTGCCTCCAGTATTTGCTGCTAACGTGCTGCATACATCTTTCCTTCAACTTTGACCAAGTTTCCTGTGAATTTGTAACTTGCACATCCCCAAAACATCAGCGCTCCACCTCTGTGCTTTACAGTAGGAATGGTGTTCTTTTCTTCATAGGCCTTGTTGACCTCTCTTCAAGTGTAACATTTATGGTTGTGGCCAAAGAGTTAAATTTTGGTCTCATCACTCCAAATTACCTTGTTCCAGAAGTTTTGAGGCTTGTATCTGTGCTCTTTTGCGTATTGTAGGGGAGATACTTTGTGGCGTTTGCGCAGTAATGGCTTTCTTCTGGCAACTCGACCATGCAGCCCATTTTTCTTCAAGTGCCTCCTTATCGTGCATCTTGATCCAGCCACACCGCTAGTTTTCAGAGAGTCCTGTATTTCAGCTGATGTTATTTGTGGGTTTTTCTTTGCATCCCGAACAATTTTCCTGGCAGTTGTGAACGACATTTTTGTTGGTCTACCTGACCGTGGTTTTGTTTTTACAGAGCCCCTGATTTTCCATTTGTTAATCACGGTGTGAACTCTGCTGACTGGCATTATCAATTCCTTGCATATCTTTTTGTATCCCTTTCCTGTTTTATACAGTTCAACTACCTTTTCCCATAGATCCATTGACAATTCTTTTGCTTTCCCCATGACTCACGATCCATGAAAGTCAGTGGCTGGATGAAAGATGCAAGAGTCTGTCTGGATCCCAGAAACTCACTTAGCTTTTATGCACACACACTGATTACAATCAAACAGTTTACAGGTGAGGATGTTACCTTTAGTAGCCATTCAAACCCATTTGTGTCAACTCCTGTGCATGTTATCAGGCCACGATCACCAGGGGATGTGAACTTTTGATCAGGGTCATTTGGATGTTTTGGGCTGTCATTATGCTGTAAAAAGAGAAAACACAGTAGTTCGATAATAAATGGCTTCACCCAACCACTAACCATGAGTGGACAAAAAGTTTTGGTGTTATCATTCATATTCTCTGAAAAAGGCCAAGAAAGCAAAAATTCTGCTGGGGTATGTAAACTTTTGAGCACAACTGTATCTAATCCATTTCTGTGTGATTCTGTATGATGAGCCATGTATCTAGTCCTTTTTTGGGTCATACTGTCTGCTGAGCTGTGTATCTAATCCTCTGCTGTCTGATGCTGTCTGCTGTATCTAATCGTCTGCTCTGTGATGTTGCCTGCTGAGCTGCTGTATCTAATCCTCTGCTGACTGATGCTGTCTGCTGTACTAATCCTCTGCTGTGTGGTGTTGCCTGCTGAGCTGCTGTATCTAATCCTCTGCTGTCTTATGCTGTCTGCTGTATCTAACCCTCTGACTGATGCTGTATCTAATCCTCTGCTGTGTGATGTTGTCTGCTGAGCTGCTGTATCTAACCCTCTGATGACTGATGCTGTCTGCTGTATCTAATCCTCTGCTGTCTGATGCTGTCTGCTGTATCTAACCCTCTGATGACTGATGCTGTCTGCTGTATCTAATCCTCTGTTGTCTGATGTTGTCTGCTGAGCTGCTGTATCTAATCCTCTGGTGTGTGATGCTCCGGGAGGAGCACATATTGCATGAGTGATAATGAGTAATACACACATTGCCGTCTTATCTCCGCTCAGTGATTATATATACATTACCTGCGGAGATAAGAGCCATCGCTCCCGTCATATAATAATCTGGATACAAAGTTCTCGTGTGGGTCCTGTCCTCCGCGCCGCGGCAGCTGTCGTGTCAGCCGTGACTAATGAACTTCTAGAATTGTAATCAAACAGCAATCTCGGGTCCCTGTCATTACCTACCGAAAATCTCCGGCCCTCAGAGGGCAAACACTGTACGGGCGCTCAGCTCTACTGATTGCTCCGGGCAAATATATCATTGTCTCATTGTATGTGGATGTATGCACAGTCACTGGCGGGCATATGTGATCAGGACCATATTTGCCATTAAAATTGTCCTCATCTTTGTGTTTATGCCCCCTACTGGTAAGTCAGACTACAAGTGCCCATACCCTTAAGATAGTGGTTAAGGCACCCAGATAGATTAGACTAATGTCGGAGAATCCTGCAAATATCACATGGTTTGGCAACAGCCTATTGTGTGAGTGCTTCTGACAGATGATTAGGCGGGAAGAAAAGGATCCAGTATGTCCGATTTCAGGCTTCAGATCCATTCGTTGCCAAAGATATAAGACACCACCAGAAATGCCTTGTAGCGGCTCTCTCCTAAAGAACACAGGAACGCTCAACAGAACGAGCACGCCTCTGCATGGGAGAGTTGTGCGACATAGCTGCCGTTTGAGTGATCAAACATACTATTGTTTGTCCGACAGCTCTTTAATGTGTGCGGTAGCTTTAGTTAGACACTTGACATATATGGGCATTTTGAAAAGGCTGAATTTTCACTCTGTGTTGTCCATATGCGCAACGGGCAGTACACTGACCCTATAATAAACTATTGGTGAGTCTGACAAGTTAAAGATTACTACACCTACATTAATATAAGAACAGAAAGACCATCCGTACATGAATACAGCACCAGAACCAACATCCGTACATGAATACAGCACCAGAACCACCATCAGTACATAAATACAGCACCAGAGCCACCATCAGTACAGAATACTGCACAAGAACCACCATCAGTACATGAATGCAGCACCAGAACGAGCATCAGTACATGAATACAGCACCAGAACCAACATCCGTACATGAATACAGCACGAGAACCACCATCAGTACAGAATACTGCACGAGAACCACCATCAGTACATGAATGCAGCACCAGAACCACCATCAGAACATGAATACTGTACTAGAGCCACCATCAGTACAAGAATACAGCCCCTTAACCACCACCACTACATGAGTAAAGCACAAGGCTTAGTACAGTGATCCATTGCAATGTTATGTCATCCCGTGGTGTATACAACTGTGTCACATGACCCTGCAACTCCTAATATGTTCTTAACAATGGTAAGGAAATTATTGGCATTGGGCCACAGTACCAATTAAATGTTTAATAGTGCTACTGCCTGCATCTAAAGAGGAACTTAACTTTAGGGAGAGATGTTTTGTATGTTTTAGACCTTTAAATTCTGAGGCTATTGGTGGGGGTCTGGGCCCTGAGACAACCCCCCCCCCCCATTGCTCAAAAGACCTTTTAGAAGTGCACAGCTCAGTAAACTGGAGCCCACCGAAAGCCTATGACTTTCCTCTGCATCCGTTCTCTGTGTGCTCTACTTTCTCCTGAGCTGCTCACTTTTTCTAGGTCTTTTGAGCAATTGGTGTGGGTCTTAGGATCCAGTCCCCCACCAATCAGAATTAAAGGGCCTAAAACATAAAAAAACTACCATAAGTTTAGTTACTCTTAAAGGTACATATACACTGCCGAATAATTGGGAACCAAATCTCAGACGTTCAAACTATCTCAACAGGCTATCAATCACCTGATCCACAAACAAAATGTTTGTTTGCCTGGTGAAATGATTTTGAAGATTACTTAAAGGGAATTGGTCAGGCCTCCCATGCCCTCCAACCCGGCAGCATTCTCCTATGTATGATTACACTCCCAGCCTAACCAGCCCGGTATAATGTAATTCAATTAAAGGGGTATTCTGATCTCCAAGATCCTATCCCAGTATGTAACAGGTGTACTAATAATAGTAGTAGCAAGTACCTCCAATTAGAAAAGTATAGTTTTTCTGATTCACTATGTCTCTTTCCTCATGTGCAGGTATTGCAGGACCTTAGGTATCCATGGTTACGTCCACTAGCAACTAGCTAACTGTCACTATATCAATGGTCGTAACCATGGATACCTAAGGTCCTACGTATGAGGAAAGAGACGTCACCACATATCAAGGGGGAGCTCATTGGTTTTCCTCTGACCCTGGAAGTTGCTGGTGTGCTCGATTCTTTAAATACATGGATGCAAATAAACGCTTGTCTTCATATTTAGTCTGGTGGAAGGGATGGGGGGCTGTAATAGACCTTTTTCTCTTCTGCCAGAACTGTCTAAAAAAAAAAAAGAGACCTGGACCGCACATCCAAAAATCATACATTGATCTAATGCCTTTAGGCATAAATGTACAGAGCTGAACATGAGGTTCTTAGTTTAGTAGGGGGGTCCGCCTATTTTTGCTTTGTTTACATTCTAGGAGTCTTGCAAAGGTGAGGGTTTTTTTTTTTTTTTTTTTTTTTTAGCTCCCCTCTCTTGGTGTTGGTGCTCTAGCGGCCATTGTTGCTGTGGTTTTGTGCCCGTGAGACAGTGCAGTCTGGAGTTAAGGGGGACTCAGCCTTGCTGCATGGGTGTTGTGAGGCACCAGGGTGCCCACCCTGCTACTAAATTGCCGCTGCGGAGATGGTTGGCGCATGGCACTGCACCTTCTAAGGCTATAAAGGTTATGAACTCATTGAGAGGTTCACCGTGAGGTGATAGCGACCTCATAGAATCATAGAATGTTAGAGTTGAAAGGGACCTCCTGGGTCATTATGTCCAACCCCTGCTCAATGCAGGATTCACTAAAGCATCTCAGACAGATGTCTGTCCAGCCTCTGAAGACTTTCATTGAAGGAGAACTCACCACCTCTAATGGCAGCCTGTCCCTCTCATTGGTCACCCTCACTGTCAAAAAGTTTTTTCTCATATCTAATCTGTATCTTCTCCCTTTCAGTTTAATTCCATTGCTTCTTGTGTTTCCATGTGTAAATGAGAATGATGATGATCCCTCTACACTGTGACAGCCCTTCAGATATTTGTAGACAGCTATTAAGTCTCTTCTTGGCCTTTTTTGCAAGCTAAACATTCCCAGATCCTTTAACCGTTCCTTGTAGGACATACTTTGCAGTCCGCTCACCATCCTTGCCACTCTTCTCTGAACTTGCTCCAGATTTTTAAAGTCTAAAGTGATCTAGACTCTACACTTCTCTTAATACATACTAGAACTGTTTGCCTTTTTTGCTGCTGCATCAAACTGTTGACTCATGTGAGTCTGTGATCTATTAGTATACCGAAGTCTTTTTCACACATGCCGTTGCTTAGTTCTATTCCTCCCATTCTGTAGATGTCATTTGTTTTTATTGCCCAGATGTAGACTCTTGCATTTCTCCCTGTTAAATACCATTCTATTTGTCGCTGCCCATTGTTCGAGCTTATCTAGATCCTTCTGAATCCTTTTTCTGTCTTCTTTCATGTTAACTGTCCTTCCTAGCTTTGAATCATCTGCAAATTTGATTAGTTTACCTTCACTTCCCTTATCTATATCCTTTATAAAAATGTTGAACAACACTGGGGCCACGACAGAGCCTTGTGGTACCCCACTTGAAACTCTTTTTGGATGTGCAGTCATTTATTACCACTCTTTGAGTACGATCACTGAGACAGTTATTAATCCATCTAATCATAGCCTAGTCAATCCCATAATTGTTCATTTTTTTAAATAAGGATAGTATCAGATACTTTATCAAATGCTTTGCTGAAGTTGACATATACTATATCTACCGCATTTCCCTGATCCACCCAGTCAGTGGTTCCATCATAGGCAATTAATTAGTCTGACATGACTTGTTTGCAACAAACCCATGCTTGCTTTGGTTAATTACTATATTCCTATCTTGTATTCTAATAGTACTTACATACATGCTGTTTAATAATTTTGTTCAAAGATCTTTTATGGTATAGAAGTAAGGCTCACTGGCCTTTAATTTCCTGGCTCCATCTTCTTTCCTTTTTTAAAGATGGGGACAACCTTTGCCCCTCTCCAATCTTCTGGGTCTTCTTCTGTTCTCCAAGATTTTTCAAAGATTCTAGCCAATGGTTCTGCAATTTCCTCTAACTCTTTCAGTACCCTAGGATGTAATTAATGTGGATCAGTAGATGTAAATTCATTTAAATTAGCTAAGTGTTCCCTCACCATCTCTTTGTTTATAGATAGGGTGGATTATTTTATTCATTGAATAGTGCAGTGAAGATCAGTTGATGTTACATTTGCTTTCTTAGAGAACACGGATGCAAAATAGGAATTTAAAAGTTCAGCCTTCTTAACGTCATTTTTTACCACTTCACCCTTTTCATCCTGTAAAAATCCTATAGCTTCTTTGACTTTTCTTTTGCTTTTGACATAGCCCAAAATCCTTTTTACTGCTTTTAGTCTCCCTTGCAAGCCTCACTTCATTACTGGCTGTAGCTCTTCTCACGCTTGCGCTGCATTCCCTGCAGACAACATTATATTCTTCTTTAAATATGCCCCCCTCTTTCTATTTAATATACATTTCTTTTTTACTTTAACCATATGTTTAGTTCTGTGTTCATCCATCCGTTCTCTTCAAATGCTTCCAATTCTTCCTTTTTTCAGGATTATTATTGATTGTGCAGTGAGAATTAATTTAGCAAAATCTCCCATCCTTCTTGGACATTTCTGTCCTTTAGAACATCCAAACTTTGCACCTTTCCTACCCTCTTTCCTTGGCCATTAATATTTGCCTCTATGAATTCAAACCTTAAAGTCTGAGTCCTCGTTGGTCTTCCTCCTCTTGTAATCAAAAATTTGAGGATAGCATGATTGCTGCATCCTAATTTCCCAGCCACCTTTACTTCCTCAACCATTTCCTCCCTGTTGGTAATAATTAGGTACAAGATTGCAGATCCTCTTGTTCTCTCTTCTACCTTTTGAAAGATAAAGTTGTCAGCAAAAGAATATAAGAATTTTCTGGACCCAAAATGTTTGCCTGAAGGAGATTCCCAACAAATTTCTGGACAGTTAAAATCTCCCATGATCAATATGTCATAGTTTTTTTGAGAACAGAGACCCCTGATGTAAAAAGATTTCAGTCTGTCCAGGTGGCCTATAGTAAACACCTACAATAGTGTCCTTTCTGTTTGTCTCTCCTTGTATTCTTACCCAAACAGTTTGTGCAGAGCTACCATTCTCTGAAGCTTGGATCTCTGTGGAGATATATGTTTTCTTAACATACAATGCAACACCTCCTCCCCTCTTGTTAATCCTGTTTCTGATAAATTTGCAGCCTTCAAGGTTTGTACTCCAAATATGTGTATCATCCAACAAGTTTCAGTGATGTCTGCGACATCATATCTCTCTTCTCGTGTTAGCAGCTCCAATTCTCCTTGTTTTTCCCATGCTCTGTGCATTTGTATAGACACATTTTAGTTGGTAGTCAGTTTCTCTTGTTCCTCTATTTTCATCCAGAATTTGTTGTTTTTGTTTTTTATTTCCACTTTAAAGCAGAATTCGCAATAGAATATAGTCCGATCAGAATGTTAAGCTAAGAACCTCATGTTCTTTTATTTGCCTAGCGACATTAGATATGATTTTTGCATGTGCAGTCCATGTCTTTTTCTACAGGATCGGCAGTTTTCTTTTCTTATACACCGGGACAATCCCCCTCCTCACAATCTGCCACTCTAGGCACTGGACCTCGGGTGGTAATCACAGCCCTGCATTTGATGGTAATATAGGAACACACATATGGTGGAGGGAACTGGAATTGATTTTGCCTCCATCCCCTTTCCACTACTCAAATAAAATGGGACCAGTCAAAACTAAGGCCCAAGGGCCCCTATAGCTGCTTTTATGTTGTGTGTGCCTTCTGATCCTACAGAACTGATAGACATGATGCAGCCTCAGTCCTCAGTCTTTAGTGAATCCTTAGAAGTTCTGGACTGGACTATAACTATGGAAGAAAATAGACCCATACAGAGGTTTTCTAGAACCGTGCAGGAGTGTCGGCTGATGTGTGGGGTCAGAACGTTATCGGCAGCTCTCACTGCAGATGTGTAAGTCAGCAGTTTTGGACGACACTGGATATTCCTTTAAAGTGACCTATATTCCCAATGAAATAGCAGTTCTAGAGCATCTTTTCTTTGAGCTTTGCATCTGCTGCTCCTCTGTTGTTCCTCCTGGAAATGTCTGAATAGAATGACAGTTTGGCGGTAGCTCTGTCTTTGCGGTGTGTCCCTGCAGTGTCTCACCTGTCCAGTTGGTGCAGTGAGAGTTTCGGATCGCACCGCATTGTGAGAGGGTATAGTAACACTCGGATATCAGTATGTTCATGGATTTTCAGGAAGAGTAACAGAGGAATGAGCCAACCTAGAATTATGAAAAACAATGCTCTACAATTGTAATACTATGACAGATATGTCAGGGCTGACAACAAATCCTTTATTAGGTTCTTGTAGTGGAATGCACTCTATTGTCCCCTGTTATCAGCCAGTTCAGAATCTTCGCATTACGCTGCTGTACTTTAATAAATTGCAGGCTTTACTTTTAGTTCAGCTGTGCTTTATCCCAAAATGTGGAGTAAAGAAATGACCATATAATTAATAGCTGTGATATCTCAAATGGGGTCTCCTGCGTTTAAGAAATGACAGCTCTGGGAGTTGTAGTGTCTGTACAGCTGGAGACACACTGGGAGTTGTA
Organism: Ranitomeya imitator; assembly: GCF_032444005.1. Taxonomy (NCBI): domain Eukaryota; kingdom Metazoa; phylum Chordata; class Amphibia; order Anura; family Dendrobatidae; genus Ranitomeya; species Ranitomeya imitator. Next base: position 14,224,443 of record NC_091288.1, read on the forward strand.
GTCTCTGTACAGCTGGAGACCACAGGTTTATATATGCTATGATTGAGTGAACCTACATCAGGATTGATCACCCTTCAGGAACCTGTGCATCTGCTGTATGTCAGGGAATTGCCTCATATACACCTGATATATTGGGGAGACATGCCGCTGCCCCATGGGTTGTGATAGACTGCAGACAGTATAGGCTCGCTGCCGCTGGTGGAGCTAGTCCTTCCGGGGGTTCCCCTTTATGCCTTCGCTCTGTATGTCGGTGTAGATCAGATCACAGGGGAATATGATTGTGTATATGGAGGATGGTACACTATATTTAGTGTAAACTATATGGACTCCTCTCCTGGGATAAAGGTTTTCCATTATCTTATCAGTTGTGTAAATCAATCCTGGAATCTGCCTTGTGTTTCATTATTTCCTTGTCTCTTATCAAAATGACTGCACTGCGCCCTTAAGAGAATGGAATCTGACCACCGCCATAAAGCAGAACCGGCTCACGACCCACCACCATCACATGCATTGTGTATGCTACAAGATATTCAGTGTTCTTCCGGACTGTGATTATATAACTGGTCCTAAAAGTTGAAGAGGGCAGCACTAAAGAGCATCTGTGCTATAGAGGCTGCCATGGGGCTTATGTGTACGAGCAGTTTTAGAGGCTATGTAAGGGTGCCAGGTGGGTAAAGGGCTGGTATTAGTCTAGGATGTAAGGGTGCCAGGTGGGTAAAGGGCTGGTATTAGTCTAGGATGTAAGTGTGCCAGGTGGGTAAAGGGCTGGTATTAGTCTAGGATGTAGGGGTGGCAGGTGGGTAAAGGGGCTGGCATTAGTCTAGGATGTAAGGTGGCCAGGTGGGTAAAGGGCTGGTATTAGTCCAGGATGTAAGTGTGCCAGGTGGGTAAAGGGCTGGTATTAGTCTAGGATGTAAGTGTGCCAGGTGGGTAAAGGGCTGGTATTAGTCCAGGATGTAAGTGTGCCAGGTGGGTAAAGGGCTGGTATTAGTCTAGGATGTAAGGTGGCCAGGTGGGTAAAGGGCTGGTATTAGTCCAGGATGTAAGTGTGCCAGGTGGGTAAAGGGCTGGTATTAGTCTAGGATGTAGGGGTGGCAGGTGGGTAAAGGGGCTGGCATTAGTCTAGGATGTAAGGTGGCCAGGTGGGTAAAGGGCTGGTATTAGTCCAGGATGTAAGTGTGCCAGGTGGGTAAAGGGCTGGTATTAGTCTAGGATGTAGGGGTGCCAGGTGGGTAAAGGTGTCTGGTTTTAGCCTAGGATGTAGGTGTGGCCAGTGGGTAAAGGCGTCTGGTTTTAGTCTAGGATGTAAGTGTGCCAGGTGGGTAAAGGGCTGGTATTAGTCTAGGATGTAGGGGTGGCAGGTGGATAAAGGGCTGGTATTAGTCCAGGATGTAAGGGTGCCAGGTTGGTAACGGGGCTGGTATTAGTCTAGGATGTAAGGGTGCCAAGTGGATAAAGGGCTGGTATTAGTCTAGGATGTAGGGGTGGCAGGTGGGTAAAGGGGCTGGCATTAGTCTAGGATGTAAGGTGGCCAGGTGGATAAAGGGCTGGTATTAGTCCAGGATGTAAGGGTGCCTGGTGGGTAACGGGGCTGGTATTAGTCTAGGATGTAAGGGTGCCAGGTGGGTAAAGGCGTCTGGTTTTAGCCTAGGATGTAGGTGTGGCCAGTGGGTAAAGGCGTCTGGTGTTAGGCTAGGATGTAAGGGTTCCAGGTGGGTAAAGGTGCTGGTATTAGTCTAGGATGTAAGGGTGCCAGGTGGGTTAAGGGGCTGGTATTAGTCTAGGATGTAAGGGTGCCAGGTGGGTAAAGGCGTCTGGTATTAATCTAGGTTGTAAGGGTGCGAGGTGGGTTAAGGCATCAGGTATTAGTCTAGGACTGTGTTCCCCAAGTTCAGTCCTCAAGAGCCACCAACGGGTCATGTTTTCAGGATTTCCTTAGTAACGCCCAGGTGAGAACTCCATAATCTAGACAGGCATCAATTCCATCACCTGGGCCATACTAAGGAAATCCTAAGAACACGACCTGTTGGTGGCTCTTGAGGAGTGGAGTTGAGGAACACTGGTCTAGGATGTAAGGGTGCCAGGTGTGTATCAGGGCTGGTATTAGCCTAGGTTGTAAGGGTGCCAGGTGGCTAAAGGGCTGGTATTAGTCTAGGATGTAAGGGTGGCAGGTGGGTAAAGGGGCTGGCATTAGTCTAGGTTGTAAGGGTGCCAGGTGGGTAAAGGGGCTGGTATTAGTCTAGGATGTAATGGTGCCAGGTGGGTAAAGGGGCTGGTATTAGTCTAGGATGTAGGGGGGGCAAGTAGGTAAAGGGGCTGGTAATAGTCTAGGATGTAGGGGTGGCAAGTGGGTAAAGGGGCTGATATTAGCCTAGGTTGTAAGGGTGCCAGGTGGGTAAAGGCATCAGGTATTAGTCTACAATGTAAGGGTGCCTGGTGTGTAACGGGGCTGGTATTAGCCTAGGTTGTAAAGGTGCCTAGGTTGTAAAGGTGCCTAGGTTGTAAGGGTGCCAGGTGGGTAAAGGGCTGGTATTAGTCTAGGATGTAAGGGTGCCAGGTGGATAAAGGTGCTGGTATTAGTCTAGGATGTAAGGGTGCCAGGTGGGTAAAGGGGCTGGTATTAGTCTAGGATGTAATGGTGCCAGGTGGGTAAAGGGGCTGGTATTAGTCTAGGATGTAGGGGGGGCAAGTAGGTAAAGGGGCTGGTAATAGTCTAGGATGTAGGGGTGGCAAGTGGGTAAAGGGGCTGATATTAGCCTAGGTTGTAAGGGTGCCAGGTGGGTAAAGGCATCTGGTATTAGTCTAGGATGTAAGGGTGCCAGGTGGGTAAATTGGCTGTTATTAGTCTAGGATATAGGGGTGCCAGGTGGGTAAATGGGCTGGTATTAATCTAGGATGTAATGGTGCCAGGTGAGTAAAGGCCATCAATCCTTGCAGGACACCACAGTATCCTCATTGCAGTCTTTATACAATGGTCCCCAAGGGGCATGGTCATGCCTGAGCCCTCAGGGTACAAATCCACCTTTACTGAGTCCTCAGGGACACAGCCCCACCTGTTACATGTGGACCCGAGCACAGAGCCCACACAGCCTTCACAACAGACTTCCTGGGCTCTGTGTGTATTTATGGCATCATAAAATGTATCAGTGTATATTTCCATTGTGTCCCATGAGACGTTTTGATGTTTCTTCTACAATAATAATGAACAGAAATATTCAGGAAATCTACCCCACACCCAAATGATCAGTATACTAGGTGCGGCTGATATACAAGGACATGTATACCTGTTGTGCAGAACAAAGGGCTCCTCCTACCTGTTACACATAGAGGCATTGATTGATAGATATTGGATAGGTGTGAGATTAATAGATATTAGATTGATACGACCTGGATCATTACATAGGTGTGTGTGTGTGTGTGTGTATATATATATATATATATATATATATATATATATATATATATATATATATATATATATATATATTAACAATTTTGCATACATAACAATAACATCCCCTTTGTAACATGCCCTTTATCCTCCTGTTCTGCCATTTATTTATCCCTCCTATTTGGCCTTTATCCCTCTTTCTGTTCTGCCCTTTATCTCCCCTCTCTGTCCTGCCCTTTGTCCCCCTCTCTGTCCTGCCCTTTATCCCCCCTCTCTGTCCTGCCCTTTATCCCCCCTCTCTGTCCTGCCCTTTATCCCCCTTCTCTGTCCTGCCCTTTATCCCCCCTCTCTGTCCTACCCTTTATCCCCCCTCTCTCTGTCCTGCCCTTTATCCCCCCTCTCTGTCATATCCTTTATCCCCCTCTCTGTCCTGCCCTTTATCCCCCCTTTCTGCTCTGCTCTTTATCCCCCCTCCAGTTCTGCCCTTTATCCCCCCTCTCTGTCCTGCCCTTTATCCCCCCTTTCTGCTCTGCTCTTTATCCCCCCTCCAGTTCTGCCCTTTATCCCCCCTCTCTGTCCTACCCTTTAACCCCCCTCTCTGTCCTGCCCTTTATCCCCCCTTTCTGTTCTGCTCTTTATCCCCCCTCCAGTTCTGCCCTTTATCCCCCCTCTCTGTCCTACCCTTTAACCCCCCCTCTCTGTCCTGCCCTTTATCCCCCCTTTCTGTTCTGCGCTTTATCCCCCCTCTCTGTCCTGCCCTTTATCCCCCCTCTCTGTCCTGCCCTTTATCCCCCCTCTCTGTCCTGCCCTTTATCCCCCCTCTCTGTCCTGCCCTGTATCCCCCCTCTCTGTCCTGCCCTTTATCCCCCCCTCTCTGTCCTGCCCTGTATCCCCCCCTCTCCGTCCTGCCCTTTATCCCCCCTCTCTGTCCTGCCCTGTATCCCCCTCTCTGTCCTGCCCTGTATCCCCCCTCTCTGTCCTGCCCTGTATCCCCCCCTCTCTGTCCTGCCCTTTATCCCCACCTCTCTGTCCTACCCTTTATCCCCCCTCTCTCTGTCCTGCCCTTTATCCCCCCTCTCTGTCCTGCCCTTTATCCCCCCTTTCTGCTCTGCTCTTTATCCCCCCTCCAGTTCTGCCCTTTATCCCCCCTCTCTGTCCTACCCTTTAACCCCCCTCTCTGTCCTGCCCTTTATCCCCCCTTTCTGTTCTGCTCTTTATCCCCCCTCCAGTTCTGCCCTTTATCCCCCCTCTCTGTCCTACCCTTTAACCCCCCCTCTCTGTCCTGCCCTTTATCCCCCCTTTCTGTTCTGCGCTTTATCCCCCCTCTCTGTCCTGCCCTTTATCCCCCCTCTCTGTCCTGCCCTTTATCCCCCCTCTCTGTCCTGCCCTGTATCCACCTCTCTGTCCTGCCCTGTATCCCCCCTCTCTGTCCTGCCCTTTATCCCCCCCTCTCCGTCCTGCCCTGTATACCCCCTCTCTGTCCTGCCCTGTATCCCCCCCTCTCTGTCCTGCCCTTTATCCCCCCCCTCTCTGTCCTGCCCTGTATCCCCCCCTCTCGGTCCTGCCCTTTATCCCCCCTCTCTGTCCTGCCCTGTATCCCCCCTCTCTGTCCTGCCCTGTATCCCCCCTCTCTGTCCTGCCCTGTATCCCCCCTCTCTGTCCTGCCCTGTATCCCCCCTCTCTGTCCTGCCCTGTATCCCCCCTCTCTGTCCTGCCCTGTATCCCCCCTCTCTGTCCTGCCCTTTATCCCCCCTCTCTGTCCTGCCCTGTATCCCCCCTCTCTGTCCTGCCCTTTATCCCCCCTCTCTGTCCTGCCCTGTATCCCCCCCTCTCTGTCCTGCCCTGTATCCCCCCCTCTCTGTCCTGCCCTTTATCCCCACCTCTCTGTCCTGCCCTTTATCCCTCCTCTCTGTCCTGCCCTGTATCCCCCCCACTCTGTCCTGCCCTTTATCACCCCTCTCTGTCCTGCCCTTTATCCCCCCTTTCCCTGTTTTTGCCATCAGCCCCTGGTACTCACCATGCAGGTCCGGTCCCCTGTGCAGGAGCAGCCCAGCTCTCAGCCAGTGCTCCAGGGGCAATGATGCTGCTTTGATATGTTCTGGTCCTGGGACATGAAGCCCTGAGAAGCCGCTGTATGGAAAGTGTGGGTGCTGCATGGTGCCAAGGGTGGGCATGTGGTACAGAGGTGAAGGGTAGAGTCCATGTAGAGGCAAAAACCCAGTTTTCGGGTACAGATGTGATATGGGGGCAGCTTGCGCTAGACAAGGGTCTCTGCCCTGAGCGGGCACCACACGGGGGCGCTCTTCTGCCAGGAGGGCATCAATCCGAAACTTCTGCGAGTTCTCCATGACTTTGTGCATGGCTGGAGCAGAGGAGACTCGGTCCAGGCTCTTCACAGGCGGCTGCGGTGAGTAGAGTGCGAGCTGTGAGCTTCCTTCAGTAACTACACATCCTGGCACCAGGGGATCACTGATCGCAAGCTCTGCGGTCCATTCAGCAGGAGGTGGATGATGGGAGCTGTTCTAATGAGCATGGATCGCCAGCTGTGAGGAGGAGGATGAGGTGGTAGGAGGAGGATGAGGTGGTAGTCCTTCCTGGAGACTACTGAGGTTCATTAATGGCAAGCTCTGTGGTTCCTGGCAGGTCCTCTGCAGTGACTGCAGCAGATACAGGCATTGTCTGTTCATACAAATGTATCAACTCCACAAAGTTCCTTCCCAGTTGTTTGCACCTGTTTCCTCCTGTCCCTGCTGCTTTCCCAGCCTGTGACTTGTCTCCTGGAGCTGGTGCCGGCTTCTGATTGGTTGCCAGACACTGACCTCATCCCCCCTGTGCTAAGTGTCAGCCTGACAGGCTGCTAATGAGCTAATTAGCCTCTCATTGCTGCAAGCCAAGCCCTGTGTACATGGGACCCTGGCAGGTCCAGCCCTCCCTGTCTCCAGATGTGGAGGAAGCCTTCTTACTATTCTGTACATCAGAGCTCTGTACTTTACACAGGTCACCATAGAGTAATGTACAGAGAGTTAATGTATAACCAGGGGAGCAGAGCTGCGTCTGGTGGGAGTAGTAGTAGTTATACACCAGGCGATGAATACTCTGGATCTATTATTATTCATGGAACTTCTGCACAAACTGAAAATATAATTATATGCAGAATTAGGAAGCATGGGGCAATTATTGAGGATACATTGTGTGCTGTGTCTTGTGGATACATTGTGTGCTGTGTCTTGTGGATACATTGTGTGCTGTGTCTTGTGGTACATTGTGTGCTGTGTCTTGTGGATACATTGTGTGCTGTGTCTTGTGGATACATTGTGTGCTGTCTTGTGGTACATTGTGTGCTGTGTCTTGTGGTACATTGTGTGCTGTGTCTTGTGGATACATTGTGTGCTGAGTCTTGTGGATACATTGTGTGCTGTGTCTTGTGGATACATTGTGTGCTGTGTCTTGTGGATACATTGTGTGCTGTGTCTTGTGGATACATTGTGTGCTGAGTCTTGTGGATACATTGTGTGCTGTGTCTTGTGGATACATTGTGTGCTGTGTCTTGTGGATACATTGTGTGCTGTGTCTTGTGGATACATTGTGTGCTGTGTCTTGTGGATACATTGTGTGCTGTGTCTTGTGGTACATTGTGTGCTGTGTCTTGTGGATACATTGTGTGCTGTGTCTTGTGGATACATTGTGTGCTGTGTCTTGTGGATACATTGTGTGCTGTGTCTTGTGGATACATTGTGTGCTGTGTCTTGTGGATACATTGTGTGCTGTGTCTTGTGGATACATTGTGTGCTGTCTTGTGGTACATTGTGTGCTGTGTCTTGTGGATACATTGTGTGCTGTGTCTTGTGGATACATTGTGTGCTGTGTCTTGTGGATACATTGTGTGCTGTGTCTTGTGGATACATTGTGTGCTGTGTCTTGTGGATACATTGTGTGCTGTGTCTTGTGGATACATTGTGTGCTGTCTTGTGGATACATTGTGTGCTGTGTCTTGTGGATACATTGTGTGCTGTGTCTTGTGGATACATTGTGTGCTGTGTCTTGTGGATACATTGTGTGCTGTGTCTTGTGGATACATTGTGTGCTGTGTCTTGTGGATACATTGTGTGCTGTGTCTTGTGGATACATTGTGTGCTGTGTCTTGTGGTACATTGTGTGCTGTGTCTTGTTTCTATACAATCACTTTCTCTTCTTCTGTTCTAAATTAAAAATAATGACTTTAGATGCAATAATTCTGCGTCTCGTGTATCCATTCAGCCCACCAATTCTTTACAGTATTCATAGAAAATAGTTACATCTATCTACTCATGTATTTTACATCTAAATCCGATCTGCATGTGACTAGGTTTCCTTTATTTTGGCCAAATTTGTTAAAGTATCACAATTTTATGCCGTTTTCCTACTGGAATGAGATTGTGAATTTTTGTGGGATAATTCAAATTTTTTTTTTTAAGTCACAAATTTATAAATTTGTTTTTTAAACCTTTTGTGTGTAGAAAATCACACCTACAGTATTACATCCAGTCCTTTAAAATTGCAGCATAAAATAGCAAAAAAGTGTTTGTTTTTTTTATTTGTTAAAAGCAGAAGACCGAATTGCCACAAGTCTTGAAAATGTCCTCCCCATTTATTTATTTTATAATATACATATAAGGTTCGAGTCATCATTTGTTGTTTTATATGTAGTCCTTTGTGTGCGTGTGCGTGTGTGTGCGCGCTTTTCATTGATACAAAAAAAGCACCAAATTCTTCAAAATGGCGCACGTGATTCATGAATTTTAAGCAAAAGTAAAAAATGGTCTTTATTATTACCTTTAACCTGTTGAGTGAAAATCTCATGTTCCAATAAAATGTTGCAAAATTTGCACAAAAATCTCAGGCGAACTTAACGTAATTCCAGGGGGATTCTAGAGTTCATTTTCACAAAAAGACTTGTTGCACTTTATGAATCAGGTAGAAAAATCTAAAAATCCCAAACACCACCTACAATGGTGAACATTAAATAATAATAAAAAAAATAATCAACACATACATGTTCTTTTACTAAGGTGCAACTAAAAAATAAAAACCAGTTAAAAGTAGGCAAAAACAATGTGTAAATGGAAAATTATTCAGACCCACTGTATGATATATCGATCAGTTTACATGTTCTATCAGTTTTTGTCCGTTACATTTATCTTGCATATCATTTATCTATGCATTTTTTTAAATCTATTTTTGTATGTTATTTTTATTTTTCTATCTCTCAAATTTTATCTATCTTTTTTAATATTGGCAGATTATTAATGAGCTTTACTACTGTACTAGTTTATTACTTTACTAGTTACTTTAATAGTTACTAGAATAGTGTTACGTTATTACAATGTCTTTATTTTTAGTTACATTGTACTTTTTTTTACTGTTTCAATATCACTATACCTGTAATTCGGAGACTAAGGCTATGTTCACACCTTGTGTTTTTGCATCGTTTTTTATTATACAAAGTTTAAGCTGCTTACAAAAAGCGTGTTTTGCTTAGTTTTTATTACCGCCTTTTTATTGCTGTGTTTTTGTCAGGGTACATTTGTCTCTTGTGCATAAAAAAATCTGATTTAACTTCACCAAGTTTTGTCTCCAAGACTGGCACCTGCAGTTTTTGTAGCATTTTTGCAGCATTTTTTCCACTACCCATTGCTTTCAAAGGGTGAAAAATTGTGCAAAAATGCTGAAAGAAGTGACATGCTGCATTTTGCAAAAACGCAGCGGTTTGTTAAAACTGAAAAAAAAAATCGAAGGTATGTGCATGAGATTTCTGAAATCTCACAGAATTTGCTGGTACTGTGAAAGGGAGCTGAAAATTAGCATTAAGGGTATGTGCACACGTTCAGGTTTTTTCGTGTTTTTTTTTTCACGATAAAAACGCGATAAAAGCGCTTTACAAACTGCAGACATATGCATCCTATTATTTAGAATGCATTCTGCAATTTTTGTGCACATGATGCGTTTTTTTTCCGCAAAAAAAACGCATTGCAGTAAAAAAGCAGCATGTTCATGTTCATTTTTTTTGCGTTTTTCCCGCTATTCTATGCATTGGGAAAAAAACACAAAAAATGCACAAAAAAATGCATGCGGGTTTCTGGCAGAAATGTCCGGTTTTTGTCAGGAAATTTCTGCTAGAAAATCCCGACGTGTGCACATACCCTAAAAAAGCTTCAAAAAACGCAAAGTGTGAACATAGCCTAATGACTGAAGCTGCTGTCAGTCGCCATCACTAGTTTTACGGTATGAAACCCCTGAACTCCTAGGTGAGGCTGGGCAGGGTTGGACGTTCCTGGACGGTTCTTGTCCTCCTCTTTCTCTCATCATTACTGATCCTGATGGTGGTTGTCGTACTGGACACAGGGATGGCTCCATTGATCAGTGTTACAATGTAATGTCAGCTCATTAGTCCTGCCAAGGTGTCTGATCTGTCCTGAGTGATCAGGTCCTAGTACAGCACAGCAGCCAGATAAGACAACCTCCAATATAAAGAGTCGGCTCTATAAACAGGTTATCGCTTTATGACAAGTTCCCTGTGATAGTGACAATGTCTCCTTTGTTGTAGTCACCCCTGCCTCAGCCTACATCAGACCCATCACTAATCACAACACTTCCCTGTGCCCAACAGCTGCCCCATTTATCCTACAAAACCATAAAACAATTAAATGTCAATTTGCTAAAGGTTACAATTTCCCAAGCATTGATATAAGGGCCGGGCTGTCATAAAAGAGGCAAACAAGCATCATTACATTTATACAAGGAAGATAAACAAGTTTTACAGTTAAAGTGAAATTTACTCATTAAGAGCACTAATAAAAAAAAATTAATAAAGTGATAACAAAAATAAAAAATAGCATATCTAAAAAAGTAAACTAAAAAAAACTCCACTAAAATATGTTAAAAAATAGTGATAATAAAGAAAAAATATACACAAGTTAAATGAAAACATAAATATATATAGATATATAAAACATTTTAAAACTATTGAATCAAAGTTTGTAAATAGAAAACAAAAAGTTATGGGATGAATTTTAAAGTTCTAGTGCTATTAAAAACATTCGCTGCAACAGAGAATGTGGAAACATTGAATAGAGTAAAATATATTTTAATTAAATATCGAAATATATTACATTTTATCATTAAATATTATATTAAAATATATTTAATCTTATGATCACATTTTATACATTAAAATAAAAAAGTCTATGATTTAGTATTATAAATGTTACAAAATATTCACTTTAAATAGAAGTCATAATAAAATAGTGCACTTTTTTAATAAGAATAAATCTTAATAATAGTTATCATCATCATTATTTTTATGTTTGCAGCGAACTGTGATAATATGATTATTCTTTGTAATTTTTGTATTATTATCTTCTCATATTTATATATGCAAATTCTCTTAGTAGACAGTATAATTCCAATTAAGCGCTTAACATTATTAAAGTATGTTAAAGCGCTGCGGAATATGTTGGCGCTATATAAATAAAATTATTATTATTATTATTGTTGTTGGGATTGTGTTTACTTTTTACAATCTCTCCAAATATATTCATTGAGCAACCATTTTTTTTTTTTTTTTACAATATTGAAATGATATTTAGATCCTAAATCTGTCATTTAGTTTTGCTTTTCGTGAAGCCTATTCTTGTATTCCAGTCTTTGCGGATGTAACGCTGATCTCTGCATGTTGCATCTTCTGACTTTGCAGCTCCGATCAGCAGAGCCGTCCGTGTCATCTTGTGATGTGATGCGGAGCTTGTACTTGACAGTCACCAAGTCATAATTTATAATGACATTGTATAGAGATCGTCCACTATTGTTAATTATAATTAACATCGGCTCGTATAGTCCAATAACCGGTCTAGAAAAAATACTGCAATATTACAAGATGGATCAGAACCCAGAATTACAATTCACCTTGGGGGTTAATATTTAATGTACGATCTGTAAAAATGCAAAAAGATACATTTACAGAATTCTAATCAAATATTCTTTACCTTCTATGTACATTCAAATGTAAAAGTGCAATTTAAAAGAAATTCTATGACATGCTGAGTTGTTTTTTTTTTTTTTATATAAAAGTATAATGGTATAAAAAAAATATATTAGATGTGCAGCAAAATAAAAATGTATCTACCTATCTTAGGGTTTATTCACACATCAGTATTTAGAATCCGGCAAAACCAGGAGCGGAAATTATAGAGAAAAACTATATTGAAAGATTGACTCCTGCGCTGTGTTTTAGGGACAAAATGCAAATAGTGATGTGGGAATAAAGACCCTTATATCCTGTAATCCAGAAACAATAAGACCCCATAAGTGTCCAGTTATCAAATATTCTGGATAAATTTACTCTCACACACTGAGAAAAATCCATGGAAAAAAAAAGCAGAAATCCTTCTGTCGGCACTAATAACCTGATTCTGTTCATCTTGCTCATTAGTAAACTCTTCTTATTAAAGATAAATTAATTGTTTCAGTCTTCTGGTTTTACATTTGTGTTTTAGATCTGTGCCGTGAACGAGTGCAGAATTATCCGACTTTCTGGATTACGGGATGCTGGATTAAAGGAATTTCTTAAACAAGAAGTGTAAATATTATCTAATGTATAAAACATTTCTCTCTGGTCTTTACAGTCAAATCTAATGTGTCTCAAGATTTCATTTGAAATGATGGAAACCATTAAGAAAGTTGACTTTATAGCATATGTAGAGCTTTTTTCAATGTCCGTGCAGGTAAATTTTAACTAAAATCGCGACATTCACAGTAATAACAAAATGCAAATGAGAAAATGTAAATCTTAAATTTTACATTTTTTTTTTCCAAATTTTTTTTTCCAAATAATGGTGCCTTTAAAAAAAAAAAAAAATTCTACAATAAGTATTACGCTAAATATCAGGATTTTTACATAATATGAAGGTTTGCAATATAGTTTAATAAGCATTATTGCATGTCGGAGAGTTTTTTGAATATTTTTTTATGGGCAAAATAAAATTCTGAAAGTTGCTTTAAGAAATAAAAAAAATAAAAAATTCCTTTTTATTTTTCATGCTATAAAGCACCATCACATGAGTTTTTAGTAAAATGTTTTTTTCTAGCTTAGATAATTATTATTTTATTTTTCTTTATTCATTGTTCACATCTGCAGCTAAGCTCGCGCCGTGCAGCTCCGTTTTAGTTCTCAACGTGGCACATCTTCGCAATCCCTGTGAATCCCGGTTATTTTTCAGTGTTGTCTGTGTCACGTCCTGCAGAAAATTATAAATGGAAAGCACAGTGCTAATGTGAACAAAGGCTTTTTCGTATAAAATCCACCAGGGCCAGACAGGACCTATATGGTCACCGTGAACACCCGATCATGTAAAGAGGGAAAAATTTGGGGGGGTTTAGCCTTATGCAGGGCAGAAAAATGGACAGTAGAATTGGAAAGGGGGGATTAAATATTGAATTTAAGGCCAGTAAAATCACAGTGTTTCCTTCAAATTGGAAGAATGACATATTTGTGAATATTTATTCTGTTGATCCGTGGACACCACTCTATTCAGATGAGTAAAACTGATTTTCCAAAAACTCCGCAACTACATTGCCCCTTGTGAATGCATTTAAATCAACTTTCCTAATGTTTAATATGAAATTAAGAAAAAAAAGAGACAAAATGGCAATGGGTAGAAAGGGGAAACCTTTGGGTAAAAATTGAGAGATAATGGTTCAACCGAACCCTGACCGTCTGATTGTAAAGTGTCTCCAGACTCGCCCTTTACAGATGATGTTGGGGGGGGGGGGAGAGAAGGATTGGGCTGTTGGGGGGAGAGAAGGATTGGGCTGTTGGGGGGAGAGAAGAATTGGGCTGTTGGGGGGAGAAGGATCGGGCTGTTGGGGGGGAGAGAAGGATCGGTGTCACGCCCGCACATACTTACCCATCTTCTTCCATCCAGCGGCGCACTCGCGATCCCGTTCCTCGCCGCTCTGCTGCTTCTTTCTCTGGTTCCCGGCGTCCAGCGTCTTTGCGCATGCGCGGTCGCGTCTCCTCCAGCGCTGAGCCCTCTGGGAGGTCGCGACCCGATAGCTCCGCCCCAACATGGCGGCGCCCATCGGCTATTTCTTCCCGGCGTCTTCCTAGGTAAGACGCCTTTGCTTTGTAGGTGCACTGTCTGCCGTCAGTGTCCCTATGCCCTAGGCTCCCCTGTACCAGTGTCTTTTCTCAGCCCAGTCTTTACTTTGTCTCAGTATCCTGCCAGTCCGTGTTCCTGCTGTGTCCTGCCTGTCCGTGTTCCTGCTGTGTCCTGCCAGTCTGTGTTCCTGCTGTACCCTGCCAGTCCGTGTTCCTGCTGTGTCCTGCCAGCCCGTGTTCCTGCTGTATCCTGCCTGTCCGTGTTCCTGCTGTATCCTGCCAGTCCGTGTTCCTGCTGTATCCTGCCAGTCCGTGTTCCTGCTGTGTCCTGCCAGTCCGTGTTCCTGCTGTACCCTGCCAGTCCGTGTTCCTGCTGTGTTCTGCCGTTCCGTGTTCCAGTCATTTTCAGTTAAGTCTTGTTTTCCTATTATCCCCTGCCATCCTTATAGCCTGTGGTTTCCTTCTTTATCTTGGGTCGCCCCTTTGGCTCTAGCTGTTGTGTCTCCATTCCCTCGAGGTCCTGCTCCTAACACTCCCTGTATAGGGGGTGATTCCATCTGGTCCGCTCGACCCCGGGGGCTCTAGAGTCACGACCCAGAGGGTCCACTCTCGGATTTCTGCCCGAGTACTTACAGTAAGCAAAGGCCATGGACCCCGCTGGGGCCTCTGCTGCGCAGAAAGAGCTACTCTTTTTGCGAGAGAATCAGTCCCGCATGATGTCTTTCATGAAAGCTATGGATTCTCGCTTGTCCATGCTCCAGTCCTCCGATCCTGGCAACGCCGCTCTACTCGTTGGCTTACAGCAAGAGTTAGCTCAGCAGCGTGACACCCAGGCCCATATACTTAGTTATATGTCTTCTATTGACGACCGGCTGCTTTCCATCCAGACAGCCGCTTCTACGTCTGCTCCTGCGTCCCACCCTCCACCCCGCTTGGCTAAACCGCCTCGGTACAATGGGGATCCTAAGTCCTGCCGAGGATTTCTAAACCAATGCCGTCTTCACTTTGAGCTTCTGCCCCAGCATTACCCGACGGATCGGTCCAAAGTTGCGTTTTTGATTTCCCATCTGGAGGGTGACGCCTTGGCATGGGTTAACCCACTCTGGGAGAGAGACGATCCCCTAGTCTCCCGGTTGTCTGAATTTTTGGAGACTTTCCGTCTTGTCTTTGACGAACCTGGACGTCTGGCCTCTACAACTGAAGCTCTATTTTCTCTCCATCAGGGATCGTTATCCGTAGGCCAGTACGCTATTCAGTTCCGCACCCTCTCCTCTGACTTGGGTTGGAACAATGAGGCGTTGGTGGGTGCTTTCTGGCGGGGGCTCTCTGGGCGCATAAAAGATGAGTTAGCTGGTAGGGACACCCCTACTGTTTTGGAGGAATTAATTTCCTTAGCTACCCGTATTGACCTTCGGTTCCAAGAACGCGCCCGCGAGCGGAGATCTCTTCGCCCTTCTTCTGCCACCCGTAAGCCACTCAGTCCTCAGCCTAGAACCTCCTCTCAGGCATCCGCACCAGAACCTATGCAAGTGGACCGTCTTAAGATGTCCGAACAACGTCGTAAAGAGAGGCGCACTCAGGGGTTATGTTTTTACTGCGGAAGTTCTGCTCATTTGTTGCGCTCTTGCCCTGAACGTCCGGAAAACTCCTCCGCCTAGGTCAGGTAAGAGAGGCCTCCCTAGGTGTATGTGATTCCTCTCAACCCCTTACTTTGTCCGTTCTTTTGCATATTGCGGGCAAGGGCATTTCTCTAGATGCGTATGTGGATTCGGGCGCAGCAGGGAATTTTATCAGGTTGGAAGAGGTTTTGAAATTCTCCATTCCAGTCAAAACCTTAGAGGCTCCTGTGGTTCTTGCATCTGTGGATGGTAAACCTTTACAAGAGACCATTACTCAAGTAACACTTGAGGTGGAACTTCAAGTTGGGGCTCTGCACAAGGAGAGAATTGCATTTTATGTTTTAGCGGGTCTGTCTCATCCTATGCTCTTAGGTCTTCCTTGGTTACGGTTCCACGAGCCCGTTTTAGATTGGCGCAATGGCAATATCTTGCGCTGGGGTGAGCTTTGTCGGGAACGTTGTCTGCTGCCGGTGCGTCCTGTGGGATCTTCCTCTAATTCTTCTCCTTCCTCTTCTCTTCCCGCTTTACCCTGTGTCTACAGCGCTTTTTCTGATGTCTTCAACAAGAAGGAGGCTGAGGGCCTTCCGCCTCACCGTCTCTATGATTGTCCCATAGATCTCGTGCCAGGAACTAATCCGCCCAGGGGCAGAATCTATCCTCTCTCTCCTGCTGAGACTCAAGCTATGTCTGAGTACATTCAAGAAAATCTTGCTAAAGGATTCATTCGCAAGTCTTCTTCACCGGCTGGAGCAGGGTTTTTTTTCGTGAAGAAGAAAGACGGTTCTCTCCGTCCCTGCATTGATTATCGAGGCTTAAACAACATCACGGTGAAGAACAAATATCCTCTGCCACTCATTCCGGAACTCTTCGACCGTCTGCGGGGTGCGCAAATTTTTACCAAATTAGATCTACGTGGCGCATACAATCTGGTTCGTATTCGTGCAGGCGACGAGTGGAAGACTGCCTTCAATACTCGTGACGGTCACTACGAATACTTGGTTATGCCGTTTGGTCTCTGCAACGCCCCCGCGGTTTTCCAGGAATTTGTGAACGATGTATTTCGGGATCTTCTCTACTCCTCAGTCGTGGTTTACCTTGACGACATTCTCATCTTTTCTCCAGATCTCTCCACTCACAGGCGAGATGTCCGCCGAGTTCTGCAAAGGCTAAGAGAGAATCATCTGTTCGCTAAGATTGAGAAGTGCGTCTTTGAACAATCTTCTCTTCCCTTCCTTGGGTATATTGTCTCAAGATCTGGCTTAGAGATGGATCCAGAGAAGGTTTCTGCTGTCCTGAATTGGCCTCGTCCTCTTGGAACAAAAGCAATCCAACGTTTTCTTGGCTTTGCCAATTACTATAGACAATTTATTCCTCATTTTTCTTCCATGTCCAAGCCTATCTCTGCCCTAGTTCGCAAGGGAGTCAATTCCGGTCTTTGGACCCCTGAGGCTGAAGAATCCTTTCTGTCCCTTAAACAAAGTTTCGCTACGGCCCCTGTGCTTCATCGTCCTGATGCTAATAGACCGTTTGTCCTTGAGGTCGACGCATCCTCTATTGGAGCTGGAGCAGTACTTTTGCAAAGATCTTTGTCCGGACGTTTGGTGACCTGTGGTTTCTTTTCTAAAACTTTTTCCGCTCCTGAGCGTAACTACTCTATAGGGGATAAGGAACTATTGGCTATCAAGCTAGCCTTGGAGGAATGGCGTTATCTTCTTGAGGGGTCTCTTCATCCATTCACCATTTACACAGACCACAAGAATCTGGCCTATATTCAGTCAGCCCAAAGACTAAATCCACGACAAGCCAGATGGTCTTTATTCTTCGGACGATTTGAGTTTGAGCTTCATTTCCGACCCGGAAATAAGAATGTCAAAGCAGATGCTCTTTCGAGATCCTTTCAGCCTCAGGACATTGAGGATTCTCCGGCTCACATCATTGATCCTACGAAGATCGTCACTCTTGCTCCTCTAAGAGTGATCTCAACTCCTCCTGGCAAGACTCTTGTGGCTAATCAAGACAAGGAGAGAGTTTTACGTTGGGGTCACTCCTCCAAAATTGCAGGACATGTAGGAGTCAAGAAAACACTTTCTCTTATCTCTCGGCACTACTGGTGGCCATCTCTCCGACAAGACGTCACCAAATTCATCGCTTCTTGTCCTTCTTGTGCTAAGAATAAAGTTCCTAGGCAGCCTCCTTCCGGTCTCCTGCATCCTCTGCCTGTACCTTCCGTTCCTTGGAGTTTTATAGCTATGGACTTCATCACTGATCTACCTTGTTCCTCGAATTGCTCTGTCATCTTGGTTGTTGTAGATCGGTTCTCTAAAATGGCTCACTTCATCGCATTGCCTGGTCTGCCTTCCGCTCCAGAGTTGGCAAAGATCTTTTTACACCAAGTCTTCCGTCTTCATGGTTTCCCACATCATATCGTCTCAGACCGTGGAGTACAATTTACCTCACATTTTTGGAGAGCTCTCTGCAGTCTATTAAAGGTTAACTTGGACTTCTCTTCCGCCTATCACCCTCAGTCCAACGGACAAGTGGAGCGAGTTAATCAAGTTCTGACTACATATCTGCGACATTTCTCCAATGCACACCAAGATGACTGGGTCTCTCTTCTCCCCTGGGCTGAATTCTCTTACAACAATCTTCCCAGCGAGTCTTCCTCCAAATCTCCCTTTTTTGTAGTCTATGGTCAACATCCGAACATTCCTCTTCCTGTTTCTCTCTCCTCGGGGGTACCGGCAGCGGATTTCTTGTCCCGGGAATTCTCTACAATTTGGAATGAGACCAAAGTGGCTCTTGAGAAAGCTAGCCTTAATATGAAAAAGTTTGCTGACAAGAAGCGTTTGGATGCTCCGCCATATTCTCCAGGTGATAAAGTTTGGCTCTCCTCTCGCTATATCAACCTTAAAATTCCCTCTTGCAAACTGGGTCCTCGCTATATTGGTCCGTTTCCTATCTTGAGTCGCATTAATGATGTCTCTTATAAGTTGAAGCTACCTGCCTCTTTGCACATTCCCAATGCCTTCCATGTGTCTCTTCTCAAACCCGCAGTCTTTAATCGTTTTCACTCCGCTACCTCTCCCTCTCCTCAGCTCTGTACTTCTGATGGAATCTTTAACGTTAAAGATATTCTTGCCAAAAAGGTAGTTAGGGGTAAAACTTATTTTTTGATTGATTGGGAGGGATTTGGTCCTGAGGAGAGGTCCTGGGAGCCTCGAGAGAACATCAATGCTCCCTTTATCATGAAAAGATTCCTTTCTAGCCTTAAAAAAAGGGGGACTAAGGAGGGGGGTACTGTCACGCCCGCACATACTTACCCATCTTCTTCCATCCAGCGGCGCACTCGCGATCCCGTTCCTCGCCGCTCTGCTGCTTCTTTCTCTGGTTCCCGGCGTCCAGCGTCTTTGCGCATGCGCGGTCGCGTCTCCTCCAGCGCTGAGCCCTCTGGGAGGTCGCGACCCGATAGCTCCGCCCCAACATGGCGGCGCCCATCGGCTATTTCTTCCCGGCGTCTTCCTAGGTAAGACGCCTTTGCTTTGTAGGTGCACTGTCTGCCGTCAGTGTCCCTATGCCCTAGGCTCCCCTGTACCAGTGTCTTTTCTCAGCCCAGTCTTTACTTTGTCTCAGTATCCTGCCAGTCCGTGTTCCTGCTGTGTCCTGCCTGTCCGTGTTCCTGCTGTGTCCTGCCTGTCCGTGTTCCTGCTGTATCCTGCCAGTCCGTGTTCCTGCTGTATCCTGCCAGTCCGTGTTCCTGCTGTACCCTGCCAGTCCGTGTTCCTGCTGTATCCTGCCTGTCCGTGTTCCTGCTGTATCCTGCCTGTGCGTGTTCCTGCTGTATCCTGCCAGTCCGTGTTCCTGCTGTATCCTGCCAGTCCGTGTTCCTGCTGTGTCCTGCCAGTCCATGTTCCTGCTGTACCCTGCCAGTCCGTGTTCCTGCTGTGTTCTGCCGTTCCGTGTTCCAGTCATTTTCAGTTAAGTCTTGTTTTCCTATTATCCTCTGCCATCTTTATAGCCTGTGGTTTCCTTCTTTATCTTTGGTCGCCCCTTTGGAGCTGTTGTGTCTCCATTCCCTCGAGGTCCTGCTCCTAACACTCCCTGTATAGGGGGTGATTCCATCTGGTCCGCTCGACCCCGGGGGCTCTAGAGTCACGACCCAGAGGGTCCACTCTCGGATTTCTGCCCGAGTACTTACAATCGGGCTGTTGGGGGGGAGAGAAGGATTGGGCTGTTGGGGGGGGAGAGAAGGATTGGGCTGTTGGGAGAAAAGGATTGGGCTGTTGGGGGAGAGAAGGATCGGGCTGTTGGGGGGGAGAGAAGGATCGGGCTGTTGGGGGGAGAGAAGGATCGGGCTGTTGGGGGGAGAGAAGGATCGGGCTGTTGGGGGGAGAGAAGGATCGGGCTGTTGGGGGGATAGAAGGATCGGGCTGTTGGGGGGATAGAAGGATCGGGCTGTTGGGGGGAGAGAAGGATCGGGCTGTTGGGGGGAGAGAAGGATCGGGCTGTTGGGGAGGGGGAGAGAAGGATCGGGCTGTTGAGGGGAGAGAAGGATCGGGCTGTTGGGGAGGGGGAGAGAAGGATCGGGCTGTTGGGGGGTGAGAAGGATCGGGCTGTTGGGGGGAGAGAAGGATCGGGCTGTTGGGGGGAGAGAAGGATCGGGCTGTTGGGGGGAGAGAAGGATCGGGCTGTTGGGGGGAGAGAAGGATCGGGCTGTTGGGGGGAGAGAAGGATCGGGCTGTTGGGGAGGGGGAGAGAAGGATCGGGCTGTTGGGGAGGGGGAGAGAAGGATCGGGCTGTTGGGGAGGGGGAGAGAAGGATCGGGCTGTTGGGGAGGGGGAGAGAAGGATCGGGCTGTTGGGGAGGGGGAGAGAAGGATCGGGCTGTTGAGGGGAGAGAAGGATCGGGCTGTTGGGGAGGGGGAGAGAAGGATCGGGCTGTTGGGGGGTGAGAAGGATCGGGCTGTTGGGGGGGAGAGAAGGATCGGGCTGTTGGGGGGGAGAGAAGGATCGGGCTGTTGGGGGGGAGAGAAGGATTGGGCTGTTGGGGGGAGAGAAGGATTGGGCTGTTGGGGGGGAGAAGAGAAGGATTGGGCTGTTGGGGGGGGGAAGAGAAGGATTGGGCTGTTGGGGGGAGAGAAGGATTGGGCTGTTGGGGAGGGGGAGAGAAGGATCGGGCTGTTGGGGAGGGGGAGAGAAGGATCGGGCTGTTGGGGGTGGGGAGAGAAGGATCGGGCTGTTGGGGGGGGGGAGATAAGGATCGGGCTGTTGGGGGGGGGAGATAAGGATCGGGCTGTTGGGGGGGGGGAGAGAAGGATCGGGCTGTTGGGGGGAGAGAAGGATCGGGCTGTTGGGGGGAGAGAAGGATCGGGCTGTTGGGGGTGGGGAGAGAAGGATCGGGCTGTTGGGGGGGGGGAGAGAAGGATCGGGCTGTTGGGGGGGGAGAGAAGGATCGGGCTGTTGGGGGGGGGAGAGAAGGATTGGGCTGTTGGGGGGAGAGAAGGATCGGGCTGTTGGGGGGGGGAGAAGGATCGGGCTGTTGGGGGGGGGGGAGAAGGATCGGGCTGTTGGGGGGGGGGAAGAGAAGGATTGGGCTGTTGGGGGGAAGAGAAGGATTGGGTTGTTGGGGGGGAAGAGAAGGATTGGGCTGTTGGGGGAGAGAAGGATCGGGCTGTTGGGGGGGGGAGAGAAGGATCGGGCTGTTGGGGGGGGGGGGAGAAGGATCGGGCTGTTGGGGGGGGGAGAGAAGGATCGGGCTGTTGGGGGGGGAGAGAAGGATCGGGCTGTTGGGAGAGAAGGATTGGGCTGTTGGAGGGAGAGAAGGATTGGGCTGTTGGGGGGAGAGAAGGATTGGGCTGTTGGGGGGAGAGAAGGATTGGGATGTTGGGGGGAGAGAAGGATTGGGATGTTGGGGGGAGAGAAGGATTGGGATGTTGGGGGGAGAGAAGGATTGGGCTGTTGGGGGGGGGAGAGAAGGATCGGGCTGTTGGGGGGGGGGGGAGAGAAGGATCGGGCTGTTGGGGGGAGAGAAGGATTGGGCTGTTGGGGGGAGAGAAGGATTGGGATGTTGGGGGGAGAGAAGGATTGGGATGTTGGGGGGAGAGAAGGATTGGGATGTTGGGGGGAGAGAAGGATTGGGCTGTTGGGGGGGGGGGAGAGAAGGATCGGGCTGTTGGGGGGGGGGGGAGAGAAGGATCGGGCTGTTGGATGATACAGGAGAAACAGCTTTTGGCTGAACACAGTAAAGAGGGGAGAAAAGGAAGACAAAATGAGAACATACTGTATAATAATATTAGTGGGCCATGGCCCAATCCGGGGCAGATCATTGTCTGGAAGTATCAAGTCTTGGTGGCATTCACCCAACCTAAGGTCTACAAGAGGACTACTCTACTCAGGGGGAATCACAAGAAGCAGAGGTGACTAGAGACAGCCCATTGTATGGGACTCTTGGGGATGGGGGGGGGGGGGGTCTCTAACCCTGGGTGGTCCCATCTTCTTTGCTCTCAGTTAGCGAGAACATGTGCCAGACTTATTTCATGCAATAAAATGAAAATTAATAATGTAAAAATCCTACAATGTGATTTTTTTTTTTTGTTTTGTTTTGTTTTAGATGTTCTCTCACAGTTGAAGTGTACCTACAATAGAAATGACAGACCTCTCCATTCTTTGTAGGTGGGAAAACTTGTAAAGTTAGCAGTGTAGTAAATACTTATTTTCCCCACTGTATATTTTTGGCCATGTCTTTCAGAAATCACTGTGTGTTCGCTCCACGCCCCATTCATTTAATAAGGCGTATTCCTGCCTGACTGCAGCCTGATATAGAGCAAATTTACTCATGGGAAATCAGCGGTAACGTCCAGTCCCCCAGCACCAGGCCGGGTATGATTTAATGCCCTTCCATATAAAGCATAGCTGATTTAATTATCACTACTTCCATGATGGAGCTGCGCACTGTAAGGGAATGTATCACAGAGACCTGACACAATTGTATCACTCCCTCCACTACTGAGAGGACGTCATCCTAGGAAGAGTTTCCAATATTAAGGCTCAGTATAGGACATTTCTTATTATAACACTAGATGGTGGCCCTATTCTAACGCATCGGGTATTCTAGAATATGCATGTCCACGTAGTATATTTCCCAGCCACGTAGTATATTGCCCAGCCACGTAGTATATTGCCCAGTCACGTAGTATAATGCTCCATGCAGTTATGGCCCCATAGGTGTCCCATATAATTCTCCATGCAGTTATGGCCCCATAGATGCCCCATATAATGCTCCATGCAGTTATGGCCCCAGAGATGCTCCATATAATGCTCCATGCAGTTATGGCCCCATAGATGCCCCATATAATGCTCCATGCAGTTATGGCCCCATAGATGTCCCATATAATTCTCCATGCAGTTATGGCCCCATAGATGTCCCATATAATTCTCCATGCAGTTATGGCCCCATAGATGCTCCATATAATGCTCCATGCAGTTATGGCCCCATAGATGCCCCATATAATGCTCCATGCAGTTATGGCCCCATAGATGTCCCATATAATTCTCCATGCAGTTATGGCCGCATAGATGCCCCATATAATGCTTCATGCAGTTATGGCCCCATAGATGCTCCATATAATTCTCCATGCAGTTATGGCCCCATAGATGCCCCATATAATGCTCCATGCAGTTATGGCCCCAGAGATGCCCCATATAATGCTCCATGCAGTTCTTTATGGCCCCATAGATGCTCCATACAGCATTGTGCCACATGTAATACTGCTGCTGCAATAAAAAAAAAAAAATCACATACTCCCCTCTCGTCACTGCTCCTCAGCATCCCGTCTCTCCGCACTGACTGTTCAGTCAGAGGGCGGCGCTCACACTAATATGTCATTGCGCCCTCTGACCTGCACAGTCACTGCAAGAGGATGGGAAGACGGAGCGGCGCCCAGCGGATGGAACGCGGACAGGTGAATATTAAATACTCACCTGCTCCTGACGCTGTCCCTGCCTGTTCGATGGTACCGCAGCTTCTTCCCGCCTGCGCGAGAAGGACCTGCCATGACGTCACGGTCATATGACCGTGACGTCATGGCAGGTCCTTCTCGCGCAGGCGCGCAGGGCCTGTGATGACGTTGCGGTCACATGACCGTGACGTCATGGAAGGTCCTTGTCGCATACCATCCTTAGCATCGGAACGTCGCGAAGAGCTGGAAAGGCGCCGGAGGGCGAGTATATGATGATTTTTTATTTTTTTTAAATTATTTTTAACATTAGATCTTTTACTATTGATGCTGCATAGGCAGCATCAATAGTAAAAACTTGGTCACACAGGGTTAATAGCGGCGGTAACGGAGTGAGTTACCCGCGGCATAACGCGGTCCGTTACTGCCGGCATTAACCCTATGTGAGCGGTGACCGGAGGGGAGTATGCGGACGCCGGGCACTGACTGCGGGGAGGAAGGAGCCGCAATTTTCTTCCGGACTGTGCCCGGCGCTGATTGGTGGTGGCTGTTTTGCCAGGACCAATCAGCGACTTGGATTTCCATGACTTGGATTTCCATGACTGACAGAGGCCGCGACCAATGAATATCCGTGAGAGACAGAAGGACAGACAGACAGACGGAAGGGACCCTTAGACAATTATATATATATAAATGAGCCATTTTTTCATGGAAGCACATAATGGAAGTGCGTGATTAGCAATTTATTAAGGCGTACCTGTCGTTTCAGGTAACTATTCAGAATTAGGGGTCTCGTGTATACATGAGAAATTACACTATATTTCTGACCATTCTATTATTTATTGCTCCTTTTTCACCAGTGATGGCTCTAACTTTCAGTTGTCTCTGAGCTCCTGGGTGGATACTAGATGCTATGATGTTTTCCATTCACAGAACACACAAAGGTGAGAGATTCATGTTCTGCTGTCTTTATGTGGCACATGCTCAGAAGTAGCAGCATGGAGGACATTATAACACAGTACTGAGCAGTGTAGCTGTGAATCCAGCTCTGGGGTGAGAGAGAAAAAAGTCCTTTCTAGTAATTGTTTTTTTAGCCACAGTGACGAGGAGCTGCATAGTCTCTTACTGTTTAGTTTTGCACCATGTAATCCCTTTTTTGCTCTGTGTGGATTCTCACTGCCAGATTCTTCACAGATTACAATGAATTATTGGGGTAATTATAGCATGTCACCCTGTAATCGACTTAATTACAGGGGATCTTTCCAGCCCACAGGTGCGATCGAAGGCGGAGAACCTCTATAGTTGGAAAATCTATTGGCTTAAAAACATTCATTCTTCTCCTCACCTAGAATATGATGCTGCGGTCACAGTATTCTCAGGATCAGTGGGGGTCCCAGAGGTCGGACCCTTACAGATCATATAGTAACGCCAGAGCTTTCACTTTATAAAATGGTAATACCCCCTAAAGGCTTCCTGTAAAATTAAGGGGTATGAACATTCTTGCAACCATTTTTTTTTCTTTGCTTTATTGCATCTAAACAAAATAAATGTTGCCACTCTGTAAATATTTTTGATAAAAATAAAAAAAATCCACTATTTTAGGGATCCAGCTCCTGTGCGGTGCGTCCTGCAGTCATGTTCATTGTGCAATATATTCTGTAAATAATTACAGAAAAAAAAGAATCATGGAAGTTTCCATAAAGGTGAGTTATAATTCTGTATGGAGTCACTTTACCAACACCTGAGAGTAAACATCCAAATCTGCCCAACAGTTACCGGCGCTCTTATCTGTTCAGTAAACCTATTTATACATTATCGCATGGGCCAGAGGTGATGTAGCAGAGTTCATCCAGTTCATGAGCTGATCCTACAAGACACGTCTGACAGACAGGACCCTGAATTACGCCCGATCCGGGACCTGTTCTCGGTGCCTTGAGCTCAGAATTATCTGACATCTTCTTACACATGATTTGTGGCTTCTGGTCACTGAAGTCTTGGTGCACGTCACATACATTGGGGGAAATAAGTATTTGATCCCGTGCTGATTTTGTAAGTTCACCGACTGACAAAGACATGAACAGTCTATAATTTTAAGGGTCGGTTAATTTTAACATTGAGAGAGAGAATGTAAAAAATGAAATCCAGAGAATCACACTGTATAAATCATATAAATTTATTTGCAATTTGCAGTGAGAAATAAGTATTTGATCCCCTACCAACCATTAAGAGTTCTGGCTCCTACAGACCAGTTAGATTCTCCTAATCAACTCGTTATCTGCATTAAAGACAGCTGTCTTACATAGTCACCTTTATAAAAGTCTCCTGTCCACAGACTCAATTAGCCAGTCAGATTCTAACCTCTACAACATGGGCAAGACCAAAGAGCTTTATAAGGATGTCAGGGACAAGACAATAGACCTGCACAAAGCTGGAATGGGCTACAAAACCATAAGTAAGACGCTGGGTGAGAAGGAGACAAATGTTGGTGCAATAGTTAGAAAATGGGAAAAAATACAAAATGACTGTCAATCGACATCAATCTAGGGCACCGTGCAAAATCTCACCTCGTGGGGTATTCTTGATCATGAGGAAGGTGAGAGATCAGCCTGAAACTACACGGGGGAAACTTTTTAATGATCTCAAGGCAGCTGGGACCACAGTCGCCAAGAAAACCATTGGTAACACACTACGCCGTAAGGTTTAAAATCCTGCATTGCCAGCAAGGTCCCCCTGCTCAGGAAGGCACATGTGCAGCCCGTCTGAAGTTTGCCAATGAACACCTGGATGATTCTGTGAGTGATTTGGAGAAGGTGCTGTGGTCAGATGAGACTAAAATTGAGGTCTTTGGCATTAACTCAACTCTCCCTGTTTGGAGGAAGAAAAATTCTGCCTATGACCAAAAGAACACCATCCCCACTGTCAAGCATGGAGGTGGAAACCTAGTTTTGGAGGTGTTTCTCTGCTGATGGCATAGGACTGCTTCACCTCATCATTGGGAAAATGGATGGAGCCATGTACCGTAAAATTCTGAGTGACAACCTCCTTCCCTCTTCCAGGACATTGAAAATGGGTCGTGGCTGGGACTTCCAGCAAGACAATGACCCACAACATACAGCCAAGGCAATAAAGGAGTGCCTCAAAAAGAAGCACATTAAGGTCATGGAGTTGTTTTGTAGTTTTCAGTGACCTCGTTTGCCATCTAGGGCTGTGTGACGTCATATTCTCGCAGATTTCGCCAGAAAAAGCATTGCTGCAAAAAATGGACATAATGCAAAAAAAATCCCTGTGCTCAATGTTCAGTCTTTTTGCAAATTATTTGGGATCATCCTATCACATCTTGATTAAACACAAAATAAAAAAGAGAGATCATCATGCAAATATATAGGAACTACCTATAAAATATATTTTATTGTACAAACATAAAAGGGATAGAAAAGAAAAAAATATTAAATGAAAAAGCTACACACACTAATTGGTATAGCCAATATAAGGTACATCCTGCCCTCCTCCCCGCCCTCCTCGGCCAAAAAGTAGAACAAATGACAAAGTACCTTGTATAACCCACTGATCCACCATAACCTCTAAACCTGCGTGTACAGTAAAGAGCTTGGACTAAATAATGTAGACGTGGTGTAAGTATCTCCTGTGTATGGAAATAGATGTAATAAAATGAAAAGAAAATCCTGAAGTGATAGGTGTGAAGGTACAGATATTATACCAAGGAAAATGCTGGGTACAGAGGGGCAAAGGACCGTGGGGTATAAGAAATAGGGGCACGGTCAGTCTTTTGTTACTTTGTTTTACTGTTTAAGGGTTCGGGCGACTAAAGGTACCGTCACACATAGCGACGCTGCAGCGATACCGACAACGATCCGGATCGCTGCAGCGTCGCTGTTTGGTCGCTGGAGAGCTGTCACACAGACCGCTCTCCAGCGACCAACGATCCCGAGGTCCCCGGTAACCAGGGTAAACATCGGGTAACTAAGCGCAGGGCCGCGCTTAGTAACCCGATGTTTACCCTGGTTACCATCCTAAAAAGTAAAAAACAAACGCTACATACTTACCTACCGCTGTCTGTCCTCGGCGCTCTGCTTCTCTGGTCTGGCTGTGAGCTCCGGGCAGCCAGAAAGCAGAGCGGTGACGTCACCGCTCTGCTTTCCGGCTGACCGACGCTCACAGCCAGAGCAGGAGGAGAGCAGAGCACAGCGCTGGAGGACAGACGGCTGTAGGTAAGTATGTAGTGTTTGTTTTTTTACTTTTAGGATGGTAACCAGGGTAAACATCGGGTTACTAAGCGCGGCCCTGCGCTTAGTTACCCGATGTTTACCCTGGTTACCAGCAAAGACATCGCTGAATCGGTGTCACACACGCCGATTCAGCGATGTCTACGGGGAGTCCAGCGACGAAATAAAGTTCTGGACTTTCTTCCCCGACCAGCGATCTCCCAGCAGGGGCCTGATCGCTGCTGCGTGTCACACTGGACGATATCGCTAGCGAGGACGCTGCAACGTCACGGATCGCTAGCGATATCGTCTAGTGTGACAGTACCTCAACTCTAGGAAGCTGAAATTATAGCTAAAAGATGCCGGCGACAGAGACGCAACTAATCCGCCAGCGAAGCCGCTACAGGAAGAAGACCGCCGTCTTTTTAATGAAGTGGCTTCATGTAGGAAAACCTCAGGGGTCCGCTGGGTGGAACAAAAAAATCCAAGCAATCTGCCGTTGTTTATTGGGGGTTGTTTTTACAGCATTCACTTTGCAGTGTAGATGATCTGGTAACTTTACTAAATGTATATTTTTTTTTTTAATGTTTTTTACATAAAAAAGGTAACAAAAAAAATAGAATATGGCAACATAAACCAAATTTTGAAGACCGATATTTTTCTATCTACGGAGCTGTATTAGGCCTTGATTTTTGTGGGGGTGATTTTTTTTCTTTTTACAATTTGGAATATTTTGAATAGGTTTTTTTATTCCATATTTTTGAGTAAGACGACCAAAAAGGCAAAACTTCTAGTGTTTTTTTTGTTGCAGCATTTACCGTATTGAATGCATAATTTAATGTTGATGAAGCATTACCAAATATGTATGTATGTATATGTGTGTGTGTATATGTGTGTATATATATATATATATATATATATATATATATATTTATTATTATTATTATTATTATTATTATTATTTTAGGAAAAGTGGATTGGTTTGTAATATTCTTTTTTTTGTTATTTTTGTATCTTTTAGTTATTTATTTTGTCCCTTTAGTGAATCATTTGAATTCATGAAGAATCTTATGAATTCTTCAGCCTAATCCTTTTAAAAAAAGCAGTGTTATTACATCCTTTTGTGGGAAGGGGCTAAGGGCACCATAATCCTTGTCAGATTCGTGTTTCTTCTTCCTTCGACTGGTTGGTGGAGGTCCCACTAATAAAATTAAAGGAGTTTACCCACCATAGAATTATGCCACATTAATTGATTTCATTGCTCAGATCAGGATGCCCGGAAGTTATTTGCCATTAAAGTAAATGGGCAAAAAAATAAACCAGCCAGCACCCAGTGCATCTATGGCCCCTGCTCTGCACGTAGAGCCCACCCCTGGTCTTAGGTTGGGGTCCCTCCTATATAATCCAATAGCTCTGATTCTTTACAATCCACCATTAGTGGTGAACCATGAAATGTATTCGAGCACTTGCAATGGCTGATCTCATCCAATGTCTGCCACAGGAAGAACTGCTCCGAAATCAGCCACTGGTGCTGTTGAGATACTTGGGACCGATGTGCCACAGTCGCTGGGCGTCCAGTGGTTTAGTCCTCAGCTGAACTGTCCAATATGCGGCTGCCTCTCTCCATGCTTCATGTCATATATTGCATGGACAGCCCCTTTAACTAGACGTTCATCCAACAGCCCCCAGGTGAGGGGATCCTATGGTTTCATTGGGAGGTTACTACTCATCAATAACTGAAGAATTTCCAGTTTCCTTACACCCTGTACTCTCTGACCCCTGAACTATCCTACTTCCATCATCAGTCATTATGGCCGGGTAATGAGCTCCTGCTGGTTGATAACAGAGCAATTAGTCACCTGCTTCTAATTCCTGCACCTCTCACACAAATTCCAGGCAAATTACACTGCAAACGACAGTTCCGTCTGTGCGTTCCCAGACCGGGGTGATAAGGAGTCAGGGCTGAGACCCAGGGGCCGGTGTAGGACCGCGCCGGGCGAAAGTCTGTGTCACCAATACCTCTCTGTAGGCGATGATGACAGCGGGTAATATGGGATAGAAAATATATGGTGGCTCCAGTCATTTATTTCCGCTCTCTATAATTTATACTTTTTATATCCCAGATTGCGACCACATAGGACGGAAACGCTGCTGAGACACGGGAACAGTGGTTGTTGTCTGCACCGATTTTATCCATGAGCTGCTGACATTTTCTTTGCAGAAATTAACTTGAGATCAAATCCGAAGTTCATCAATTAATGTCGCAGATGAATCGTGGTTTTGCTGAGGATTCTAGTTCTATAGGGTATTCAGAATCCGCAGTAAAACATTTTGCCTTTAGCCCCTGAGTCAGTACTTTCTAGAACCACCTTTTCTGCAGGTATTGCTGCTGTCTTTCGGGGTCTGTCTCTCCAGCTTTCTCTGCAGTCTTTAGGGGTCTGTCTCTACCAGCTTTCTCTGCAGTCTTTTGGGGTCTGTCTCTACCAGCTTTCTCTGCAGTCTTTAGGGGTCTGTCTCTACCAGCTTTCTCTGCAGTCTGTTGGGGTCTGTCTCTCCAGCTTTCTCTGCAGTCTTTAGGGGTCTGTCTCTACCAGCTTTCTCTGCAGTCTGTTGGGGTCTGTCTCTCCAGCTTTCTCTGCAGTCTTTAGGGGTCTGTCTCTACCAGCTTTCTCTGCAGTCTTTAGGGGTCTGTCTCTACCAGCTTTCTCTGCAGTCTTTAGGGGTCTGTCTCTCCAGCTTTGCACATCTAGAGGTGACATTTTGCCACTTATTCTTTGTCCTCTCGCTCAGAGACGTCTGTGATCACAATTTTCACGTCACAGATTCCCTAGGATTTGAGTCTGGACTGTGACTGGGCCGTTCACACACAGGCATATGCTCTGATCTAAACCCTCCATTGTAGCTCTCTCAGGATGTTTAGGGTTCTTGTCCTACTGGACGGTGAACCTGCGCCCAAGTCTCAAGTCTTTTGCAGCCTCTTAACAGGTTTTCCTCCAGGATTGCCCTGTATTTACCTTCATCCATCTTCCCATCACCTCTGACCAGCTTCCTTGTCTCTGCTGAAGAAAAGCCTCTCCACAGTAGAATGCAGCCACCACCATGTGTGACGGTGGGGATGGTGTTTTCAGAATGATATGTAGTGTTATTTTTCCGCCACACATAGTGTTTTGCACTTAGCCCAAAAAGTTCTCCTTTGGTCCCATCTGAGCAGGGCCCCTTCTTCCGCTACATGGCTTTTTGCAAACTGCAAACGGGACTTCTTATGACTTTCAAAAATGGCTTTCTTGTTGCCATTCTTCTGTAAAGGTCAGTTTTGTGGAGAACACGACTAACAGTCATCTTGCGGGCACATTCTCCCACTTGCACTGTGGATCTCCAGAGTGACCATGGACCTCTCTGCTGCTTCTCTGATTACTGCTCTCCTTCCTTGGGATATTTGTTTAGGTGGTCGGCCAAGTCTTGGTAGGTTTGTAGTCACGCCAAACTCCTTCCATTTTTGGATGATGGTTTGAACAGTGCTCCTTGAGATGTGAGGGATAGTTCAGCAGTGGAAAACCCCTTGTAAGAGACCTCAAGGTGTTACTCAAATTTCACAAGACATTTTTGGAAGTGTCCTATAAAGACAAACCGATTACAGGCTGCCAAGCAGCCGGGAACCCCGTGATTAGCTGCAATCTGTAGGGAAACCTGGCAGTAAATGTTTAATTTCCCTGCAGCTCCCCCACAGGAAAAATGAAGCATTACACAGTTCCCATAGAAAGCAATGGACTGTCCATATAATGCACGGATGTCCTGGGTCCTACAGAGAGAGACGCTGCTCTTTTATCTGCTCTATAACCATTGAAGGGCCCCACTGTCCTCTAATAGGGGCTCTTGGGCCAATATACGGTATAACGGGGTCTCCGCTGCCCGCTCCATTTGGCTGCCATGTGGAGTTTATCAGAGGGCAATGTTCTTCCCAATGTTCTAGGCTGAGCCCCAGCATTATTTGGCCATGAAATGTGGCTATTCCTATTGACGCCTTATCCCCATGTGTCCTCCCTGCAGTTTGTCCAGTGTGGGTAGTGGTTAATGATTATACCGCTGGCAATCACTGGTCATTATCTTGGTAATGATGGACATTAATTAAAAGCCAAGGTCTGGGCAGACGCTTTGATTTTTCCATGGGAATCAGTCATCCCAGAGCAGCGCAAAACAGAGACGACCGTTTAACCTCTGAATCGCTGGGAGGCTTAGCTGTGGGTATGTAGACTTTTGCAACGGTTCTTCATTGCAGCTAAAATAAAACATGATGCAATTTTGCAAATAGTCTGAATTAAAAACCATATTATCTTTTGTACACAGCTCTCGTGTATCTATGTGTCTTCATAGTAACAGTAGATGGCGGCGGGGGCGCCCGTCAGGGTCTACTGACTGTCCTGCATTGGAAGGAAGAGGTGTCTGTAGGGGGTCACACAATCCATTACAGTTGGGGGTAAGGTAGTAATAGACAAGCACACACTGCTAAAAAAAAAAATAGTATTTCGTACATTTTTTGCAACTTTTGTGACCATAGACAAGATAAGACCCTGAAATCCGTGAATTCAGCCTTATAGACTACGTATGGGGGCAGAGAACAGATCAGAGACTTCTGCTGGTGTCCATCTGGGCAGATCATCTAGATCAGACTGGAAGATGGCAGCTCCGGCTTTGTGCCCCCCAGCTGGGAATGGCAGGTTAATCAGGAAATTGGTTGGGGGCAGGGAAGCGAAATGCTACTAGTGCGTCATTAAAGTGATGAACTGGTTAGGCCTCATGTTTATGTAACAGATATTTCTAATCCATATCTGACACACTTTTAAACTCTCTGCAAGGTCAATCACGCGGCTACTGAAATATTCAAAGTTAGTGGGGCGATACTACTTTACAGTAAGCAGCAGTGATGGGTTATTTGCTGCAGTACCGCAGTGTGCCACCAGGGGGTCTTGTCCTCCATGTCTTGGACATTATAGCTGAACTTGTTTCTTAGCCAAGTTGTCATCTTGCACATTTGGTTTTTTGTGGGTTTTTTTTTTTTTTGCTGCTTTTTATCCTCATATTTTCTGCAGGTGTCCACGCCATAATTTGCAATTACAATCTTTTCAGATTATTGCATTTTCGACATTCATTTTAATTTTTTTTTTAATTTGATGCTGATTTGAAGCCGCATTTTTAATGTTTGTTCTTTTTTTAATACAAAAAAACCCTTGATGCTGCACTTAAAAACGTAACTGCATTTTACATGTATTTTTCAGGTTCCCTATAAAACCACTATAGATAAAAAGTGCACAATTTTACGGCTTGTTTAGGCGCACAGCGAGCAGGAAGTTTCATTACATCACATCCTCTTTGCTTGGACTGAAGGTTTTTCTGCACAAAAAAAATGCAGCGGAAAAAACATAATATTTATGCTACGTGGGAACATGGACTTCTAATACAGTCGCTTTGTGGCAGACAGAACTTTGGCTACCCCAGGAACCAAGATGGGCTATGATGCTTCTCTTTTCCTTAAAGGGACTCTGTTGGCACAGAATGACTGTTCAAACCCAGCACAGGTGCTCAGTGCACCCTTGGTGTGGCCAGAACTGCAAGTCTGCAGTTACTCTATGTGACTGCAGTCTTGTGAATCCTCGCATCACGCGCACTGTGTCCTGTGAGGATTCTCCCGCGTCCATGCCGGGAACAGCGGTAATGTGACCACAAGTACACAATATGCACACGCGCAACCTCACTCAATAGAAGTGTATGGCGTGAGACCAGAAGTCTAGTCGGATTGTGGCCGGGAATATGCATATTTCATATTTGTGGTCACATGACTGCCGTTCCCGGCGCTTACACCAGAGAATCCTCAGAACGTGTGATGTGAGGATTTCCACGCCTCCAGTCACATACAGTGGTGACTGCAGACTTGTAGTTTTACATCGGACAACCCCATTAAGTGCACCGTCCCATCTCCTTGTTTTCCATCTATCATCATCCTCCTCTGGCCCTATAAATCCAGAGCTGTCAATCAAAATAGATGGGGGCGGAGATGCACTGAACTGTTCGGCCATGGCAATGGTGCACTGAGCGCCTGTGCTTGGTTTGAACAGTCATTCTGTGCTGACAGTACCTTTTAATAGATATCTATCTATTTCTCTTCATTTATCTCAGATTATGGTTAAAGAATTGTTTTCAAAATAGCGGGTTATCCCTAGAATCCACAAGAGAGGGATGACTTGCTGATTGCTGGGGGTCTTACCTCTGGGACTTCCAGCGATCCTGAGAATGGGGCTCTGCAGAGTTCAGTCTTGAATGGAGCGGAGGCGCACATTCTCATCCTCGGCTCTATTTCTTGCCTATGTGGTTTCTGTAAATAGCGGAGCGCTACACTCGGCGTTCTTCATCAGTCCCGAAGACAATGGAGCGAAGGTTGAGCACGTGCACCTCCACTTCATTCAAGATTGGGGGTCCCAATTGTCTGGGACACCATGATCAGTAAGTTCTCCGCTATCCTTGCTATGAACAGGGGATAACTTGTTATTTTGGGAATAACCAATCCGTGTTCTTTGTTTTCTGTTTCTTCTCAACATTTAACCCCTTAACCACCGCCGATACGCCTTTTAACATTATCAATTAAGGGTGCTTAAACCACAGCTTAACGGCGCTGTGGAAAAAGTGTATAGCGCCCCCCAGAGTCATAATTTCTCCGGGGTCTCGGTTGCCAGGGGTAGCTGAGACCCCAGAGAACATGATTCGCGTCGGTATTTACCGACCCTGATGTTGTGATCGCCGTTATTAACGGTATAACAGCGACCGCCGCCCCCCCCCCAAAAAAGGCCAATTTTCCATTTAATTTCTCTCTCCTCTGATGTGATCGCACAGAGAAATAGGGTCCCCCGATCCCCCAGATACCTCTGTTGTCCCTGGATCCTTCAGCATCCCCAGAGAATTCCCCCGGGCTGCCGGCAACTTCCGGGAGAAAATGGCGGACACACTGCGCATGCGCAGTGCGCCCGCCGAGACCTGCCAGTTGGCACCTGGCAACATTAGGAAAATTTTCCTACTGGTTCATTTTGTCTATCATAGTGATAAAAAAAGTAATTTAAACCCCTTTTATCACCCCCTTAGGTAGGGAAAAATAAATTTATTTCCATTTTTCCATTGGGGGTAGAGTTGGGCTAAAGTGAGATGGGCTAGGGCTAAGTTTGTAGTTAGGGTTAGGGTTATGGATGTGCTAGGGTTAGGGTTGGGATTAGGGTTAGAGGTGTGTTGGAGTTAGAATTAGGGGGGTTTCCACTGTTTAGGTAGATCAGGGGGTCTCCAAACATGACATGGCGCCACCATTGATTCCAGCCAATTTTTCATTCAAAAAGTCAAATGACGCTCCGTCCCTTCTGAGCTCTGCCATGCACCCGAACAGTGGCTTTCCCCCACATATGGGGTATCTGCGTACTCAGGAGAAATTGCACAACAAACTTTGCGGTCCATTTTCTCCTGATACCCTTGTGAAAATGAAAAAAATTAGTTCCAAATTAAATTTTTTGTGAAAAAACTAAAATGTTCATTTTTTTCCTTCCACATTGCTTTATTTCTCATAAAGTACCTGAAGGGTTAATAAACTTCTTGAATGTGGTTTTGCGCACCTTGAGGGGTGCAGTTTTTAGAATGGTGTCACTTTTGGATATTTTCTGTTACTTTGACCCCCCCAAAGTCACTTCAAATGTGAGGTGGTCCCTAAAAAAAAATGGTTTTATAAATTTTGTTGGAAAAATTAGAAATCGCTGGTCAACTTTTAACCCTTATAACTTCCTGACAAAAAAAAATTGTTTCCAAAATTTGTGCTGATGTAAAGTAGACATGTGGGAAATGTTATTTATTAACTATTTTGTGTGACATACCTCTCTGATTTAAGGGCATAAAAATTCAATATTTGAAAATTGCAAAATATTCAAAATTTTTGAAATATTTCAGTTTTTTTCATAAATAAACGCAAGTCATATCGAAGAAATTTTACCACTATCATGAGGTACAATATGTCACAAAAAAACAGTCTCCGAATCAGCGGGTTCTGTTGAAGCGTTCCAGAGTTATAACCACATAAAGTGACAGTGGTCAGAATTGAAAAAATTGGCTCAGTTGTTAAGGGGTTAAATATCTCTGCTTTTGTCACAGGAACATTCTTGTGTTCAGTCAGATGCTGGAAATTTATTGAGACTTCACATCTGAGGGTTTGCTACAGTTGTTCATGCGTACACCATACTCTGTGAGCTGATACATTGTAGCCATGTGGAATGGGATTTGTGCTGCTGATGGATTCAATTGTAACAAACCTTCAGCTGTTTGTGGATGTAAGACTATCGTCACACTGCATCGATTGCCTCCTTTTAACATGCGTTTCCAATATAAGCAGTGACGGTGGCATTGCACCCCTCATTGGCTGTAATGGAATCCATTTAATGTTTATATCTTGAAAAGTCGTTACTAAACTTATTATATGTCCAGTGAATATCACCAGCAAATACAGTAAATGCGTCCAGCCCAGGATCCGTCTGCTGGACGAGGCTCCGCACCGCTCGCTATCTGGAGACATTACAGTTTGATTACTTATGATCTACGCCCATGGCTGTGGCGCTGTGCTGCTGTCATTCCCATGATTGATCACGCTCGCCGTGTCCCTTCTTCCACCTTCAGTCTCTTATTAAAGATCCGGTGTGTAAATGAAACTAATCACCCAAAGTACATTTTCATTCTCCCTTTATTGATCGTTACCGTCCCCGTGGCATCACCTGACCTCCAATTAACTGAATTAAATTCTGCGCTAGACTTCTTCACTGCCCGTGGCCAGCAATGTCCGCCTGTGGCCAGCAATGTCCGCCCATGGCCAGCAATGTCCACCCGTGGCCAGCAATGTCTGCCCGTGGCCAACAATGTCCGCCCGTCGCCAACAATGTCCGCCCGTGGCCAGCAATGTCCGCCCGTCGCCAGCAATGTCCGCCCGTGGCCAGCAATGTCATCTCCATATCACAGAATGTCACAGGATCTATCATTCACAATTGGTGATGTCACAGCTCACCTCCTCCTCCTACTGTACAATGAGCTCTGCGCAGGTTACAGAGCATGCTCACATCACTCTCCCATAGACATCTGTGAATTCTTTCTAGTGTTTTGTCCCCATTGGTCCTCTCAGCTGCTGTAAAACATATATGTATAATTTTCTACTTCTAATTAATAAATAGGTGATACAGTTATATGAAAAAGTTTGGGCACCCCTATTAATCTTAAACTTAATGTTTTATAAAAATGTGTTGTTTTTTTTTGCAACAACTATTTCAGTTTCATATATCTAATAACTGTTGGACACAGTAATGTTTCTGCCTTGAAATGAGGTTTATTGTACTAACAGAAAATGTGCAATCTGCATTCAAACAAAATTTGACAGGTGCATAAGTATGGGCACCCTTATCATTTTCTTGTTTTAAATACTCCTACCTACTTTTTACTCACTTACGAAAGCACTTTTTTTGGTTTTCTAACCTCATTGAGCTTTAAACTTCATAGCCAGGTGTATGCAATCATGAGAAAAGCTACTTAAAGCTTAAAAAATAATTTTTATAATAGATTAATAGGGGTGCCCAAACTTTTTCATATAACTGTACATTGCCTTTACCGTTGACCTTCCTGACAATGATGGAAAACCCTCGTAGGAACTCCTACGTTGGTATAAGTCCACATATTAAAGGCCCTTTTTTTGTGGGACAATCTCGTGATGTATTGGGTGGTTGGGGGCTCTAGTATCCAAATCGCACTGTTTATACAAAAAAATGCACAAAATAAAAAAAATAAATCACGATGTGTAAGGCTACGTTCACACTAGCGTTCCGCTAGTGTGCGTCGCCTTAGCGTCGGGCGACGCAGCGGCGACGCACGCGTCATGCGCCCCTATGTTTAACATGGGGGACGCATGCGTTTTTGTGTGTTGCGTTTTGCAACACTTGCGTCTTTTTTGCCGCTAGCGTCGGACCAAGAAAACGCAACAAGTTGCATTTTTCTTGCGTCCGATTTTCGGCAAAAAACGACGCACGCGTTGCAAAACGCAGCGTTTTTGCGTGCGTTTTGCCGCGTTTTTGTGTGCGTCGTGCGTTGCGTCGCCGACGCAGCGGCGCGCAATGCTAGTCTGAACGTAGCCTAAGTGCATCTCCATGTTTCAGGAGCTCAGCCTTGTCCTCCTCCTCTCTGTCCTGTATATGGCTGTGAGGCAACTGACTGCAGCAGGAGCCTCCCCCCTTTGCTTTGTGTGCAGTATGTCAAAAATTGATAAGCCTGCCCCTTGGATAAGGGTTTTGGGCTTAAGTGGGCCGTCAGCCAAAGATGGGACTGATCAGCAGGAGATTAACCCTTTGTTCTGTCCGGGGCGGCCATATTCCTATTTCTGGGTTTAGTGTTCCTCTAATGCAGCAGATCTTTGCAGGCACCATCATGTGTCCATGCTTACCTACATTATAGACCCCACTGAGGATCTTTTGACACAATGGATATTTCATACCCCTGGGCATCGCTTGCTCAACAGTAGTTTAGGGGTTAAATTGCACTCCCATAATCATTATTGGGTGTTTTTTCTCTTGCTGCATTGACGCCACATCTACGGAGACCTCATAAATATAAAGAGTCCATTACTCACAGCCTCCTGTGCCCATTACCTTGATTGGCTGAAGATATATTTATACAAGGCGGCCATTTATTAAGGGGAGTATTCGCGTCTGAGCCGCACGCCTCGTTCCGCCATTATACATCCTGTCACTTCAATCAGTCAGACTGACAGAGAAGCAGAAGTAGCGTCCCCATTGTTCTTCAGTAATGACAGTTTCTCCTGTTAAGTAAAGGGTTAATATATCCCCACTCATGCGCTTTCATTAATGTATAATGGGGCTCAGTCATCAAAGGCGCAAAGTATATCCACATATATGTACATACGGCACTTGTGTATACAGAAGGCAAGGACGACATTTATCCATTGCCATCCATGAACCTGGCACACGTGGCATCAGTGAACACATCACATGGACAAAATTGTTGGTACCTTCTGGTAAAGTAAGAAAACAATGGTCACTGAAATAACTTGAATATCAACTAATGAAAATCAAACTTTCCTTGTAAATTTTGTTTCAACAGAAACATTAAAAAAAGACTAATAAAAATGTCCTGGACTAAAATGATGGTTCCCCTAGAAAAGATTAAAAATAATGTGACCAAAGGGACATGTTTAGACTAAGGTTTGTCTGGTAATTAGCATTATAGTCGTCTACAAACTCTGAGTTATTCTGCTTCTTTAAAAAGTGAAAAATAGACACTGTTCTGTTTGGTATCATGGTGTGTACCACTTGAAAAGTAGTCACTGCTGTTTGGTATCATGGTGCATATCATGTGAAAAGTAGTCACTGTTCTGTTTGATATCATGGTGTGTACCATGTGAAAAGTAGTCACTATTCTGTTTGGTATCATAGTGTATATCACGTGAAAAGTAGTCACTATTCTGTTTGGTATCATGGTATGTACCACGTGACAAGTAGTCACTGTTCTGTTTGGTATCATGGTGTGTACCATGTGAAAAGTAGTCACTGTTCTGTTTGGTATCATGGTGTGTACCACGTGAAAAGTAGTCACTGCCGTTTGGTATCATGGTGTGTATCACGTGACAAGTAGTCACTGTGCTGTTTGGTATCATGGTGTGTATCACGTGAAAAGTAGTCACTATTCTGTTTGGTATCATGGTGTGTACCACGTGACAAGTAGTCACTGTGCTGTTTGGTATCATGGTGTGTATCACGTGAAAAGTCACTGTTCTGCTTGGTATCACGGTGTGTACCACACTCAACATGGAACAAAGAAAGCTGAGGAGAGACTTGTCTCAGGAAATTAGAAGGTTAGAGAAAACCTGTTAAAGATAAAGGCTATAAGATGACTCCAGTTTGGTGTTCCTGTTACTTTTTTATTTTACAGCCTTTGGCTGGATCTCAAGTCATGGCGACTTGATGGATGAATGCTCTGTAGGAAGATCGATCTTGTGCATCCTAGATAGGTCACTAGGGTTTTCTCCTAAGTTATCTTGATAGTACCAAGCCATCGGGTTGCTGGTCTTCCAGTTAAGGTACCTTCACACATAACGATATTGTTAACGATATCGTTGCTATTTGTGACGTAGCAACGATATCGTTAATGAAATCGTTCTGTGTGACAGCGACCAACGATCAGGCCCCTGCTGGGAGATCGTTGGTCGCTGAATAAAGTCCAGAACTTTATTTGGTCGCTGGACTCCTGCTGACATCGCTGGATCGGCGTGTGTGACACCGATCCAGCGATGTCTTCACTGGTAACCAGGGTAAACATCGGGTAACTAAGCGCAGGGCCGCGCTTAGTAACCCGATGTTTACCCTGGTTACCATGCTAAAAGTAAAAAAAACAAACAGTACATACTTACCTACCGCTGTCTGTCCTCCAGCGCTGTGCTCTGCACTCCTCCTGTACTGGCTGTGAGCCGGAAAGCAGAGCGGTGACGTCACCGCTCTGCTTTCCGGCTCCCAGACAGAACAGGAGGAGAGCAGAGAAGCAGAGCGCTGGAGGACAGACAGCTGTAGGTAAGTATGTACTGTTTTTTTTTTTTTTTACTTTTAGGATGGTAACCAGGGTAAACATCGGGTTACTAAGCGCGGCCCTGCGCCTAGTTACCCGATGTTTACCCTGGTTACCGGCATCGTTGGTCGCTGGAGAGCGGTCTGTGTGACAGCTCTCCAGCGACCAAACAGCGACGCTGCAGCGATCCGGATCGTTGTCGGTATCGCTGCAGCGTCGCTTAATGTGAAGGGGCCTTTAGCCTCGTTCCTTCTATTCTTCCGACCATGATGTTCCCGGTGATCCTTGTTTCCAGTGACATTTCTGGCTTGATTTGTTCCAAGGTTGACTTGTTTCTTCTTCTTGCCATCCATGGTACTACAACTGTACATATTATTGAGAAGTTTAAGATATGAGACTGTAGCCGACCTGCCTGGACGTCTCCTGCACATAGTCTCATACAGAGGACCAAAAAAAAATCAAAGATTTGCTTTAAATGGCTATTAGATTGTAAGCTCCTCTGGTGCTGAATCTTCGCTATCCCTGAACTCTTGAGATGTTACTCGCAACAAGTTGTCCCCTGGGAACCATTACAGGCCTGATCATCCACATCAGTTTGTAGTCCTGGCTGCTTCTGTAATTAGGCTAATGAAAAGGGGAATGGGCCAGGGGGGCATCTGTGACCACCATTGTGCCGCCTGCCCCAGTGCGGCCCAGTGTTCACCTTGGGTGTCTTAACCTTGTCCCTCCATCCCACTATTCACCAGCCTGAAAGCCAACACACTCCCAAACACATCTGTCACTCCCTCCGCCACAATGGCCGGGTCATTTGTCATTGTTACCAGGGGGTCTGCAGACAAATTAACACCTATTAATACTAATGGATGTTCAGGTCTTCACATACAACAAGTGTCTGGACCCCCCCTGGCCTCATCTGCATACTAATCATTAAAAGCCTGAAAGGTCACAGGGTCAATAGGACACTTATATCCCTGCAACCCCATGTGAAAGCTCCACCATAAATCTCCAGGCAGCTGACCTGATGAACCAGGGCTATTGCCAAAGGGTTTTTCAATTTCCTAAAATAATCTGAGAAGGGTCATAAGAATGAAATCTTGTAAGATACTGCACTATTATAAATCCCCAATAATCATATTATGGGTCAGGACCTGGAGGAATTATATCCCGGAATGAAAAAGCCCAGATTAAGTATCCGTCTGCCCTGAAGCAAAGTATTTTACTAATTCCTACTTTACTATCGCATTTAAGTGAAGCTTTTTTTTTTTGTTTTGTAAATATGCAATTTTTAAAAGAAAAATGGCAAAGTTTTTTATTCTTTAAGGGATTATACTGAATACTCTATAAAGCAGTTTTATTTTTTCTTAAGTTTTACTTCTTAAAAAAGTTTCTAAATCTCTAAAAAGTTTTACTTTTTAAGGTACAGATTAAATAAAAAGTAAGAAGATGTTTTTTGATTTTATGAAAATAACATGCGATCACTTTATAAATAAAATGTATCTACAACTTTTTTGAATCTTCCAAAACACATTTGGGTAAAGTCGAAGGAACCTAAAAGGGTATGTTAAAATTCAACACCCAATTGCAACCTTTTTTTTTTTTTTTTAGCACGTTTTACATTAACATGGTGCAGGTTCCTTTCACTAAGTAAGTATAGTGAATCTGTTTGGTTGCGTAAGACAACACCCACTCACATTAAGTCCACCCAATTTTCAAAAAAGTGCCAAAAGTTGCAACGTTTTTGCACTAAAATTTGCATCTTTTCTCTTTCCCTATTCTTCTGTTATAAAATTCCTGATGGTCCCCCCACCTTCTTAAAAAAAGTTCAACAAGAATGAAGAATTGGGGGCCATAGTGCGCCATGATTTTGATTTTTTTCTTCTTCATTCAATTTGTATAAAGCCTCTGATAAGTCAGAAAATGTATTAACATAGACCCTTCAGCACTGTTAGAAAAGAAAGAATTAGACCAGTGTGAACCCTGTGCAAAATCTAACTGACTTTTTTCATTTTTTGCCCCAAAATAGTTAAAATGGCACCATCCGATAGATAAATTTTGTGCAATTTTTTTTTACTCGTCTGTTGCCTTTTTAGCACCTTTTTTTCTTACAGCAAAAATCACACAGTCCTTTAAAGTATTGCACATTAGTCTTCGACTGCACCAAAATTCTGAAAAGTACAAATGATACGTTTAGTTTCAAAATATCTCGATAAGGTAAACTGTTCCCATAATAGCAAAGTAAAAAATGCAAAAAAAAAATGCTCTAATAAAATAACAAATAAGGGGCAAATATAAAAGTTGTTGTTTAAGCCATTTTTACTCCAGAACAAAAAGGTGCAA
Source organism: Ranitomeya imitator (assembly GCF_032444005.1). Taxonomy (NCBI): domain Eukaryota; kingdom Metazoa; phylum Chordata; class Amphibia; order Anura; family Dendrobatidae; genus Ranitomeya; species Ranitomeya imitator. The sequence goes on from NC_091288.1 coordinate 14,266,726, forward strand.
AGACGATGATGAATCAGAGCCAAATTGTAAAGACTCCTGAGAGAGGAGAGGGCAGGCGCCGGCCGTTCACCCCACCGGTATTCACCGACCGCCTATGAGAAGGGCGCAGTGACAGACGGCCACGTCCAGGACATGGAGGATGCTGGGAACGTTCGTGGCAAACAGAGGAGAGGGCATGGGGCGGTCACCCTTCCCAGTGTCTCCATGTCACGGCATTGTGGTGCTGACGTTCAGATTAATGGCGGAGCCTCCCACCATTGGCGAGTAGTCACTCAGCACCAGAAATTGGAGTAATGTCATTTAATCCAATCTACAGGATATTTATATACTCAAAAATGTTCAGGGCCAATTATATATATATATATATATATATATATTCTCTATGCTGACGCCAGCGTATCTGCATCGTCAACTGGAGTCGGCGGTCGTTTGAAAATATCACTTAATTTACATAAAACTAAGTTTTAATTTATATACAGGGAACTTTTGCCGTTATCTGTTATAACATTTAATTTTTCATGGTTTGCAAGAACTCTGCTAATTGTCAGTGAAAGAATTTAAATGTTTAATCCAGACGTTGCAATTCTGTACAGACTTAATAATTCTCCAAACTGAGGGTTTGTTGCAATTGTATCCAGCCTGTGAGCTGTAGATGACTCTGGGGCAGCGCAGAAAAATTGTGCCACTACTGCAACTGCAAGGAATAGTTCACCGCTGTTTGCATTTTTTTTTTTTTTTTTACTAAGGCAACTCTTGCAGTCATAGTTTTGCCATTTTACCACCAACCCCCTAGGAACACAGTGAAGACTTCAGGCTGATACATTGTAACAAAATATCATGAACAGCACCATGGAATTAATGGTGCTATATAAATAAATAATAATAATAAACTTATCGAGGCATAGAGGGATTTGTGGTGCAACTGTAATAGGGTTGTAAGAAAATTGTCCTGACTTATTGCAAGACTTCTTGTGTAAATGTGGTTGAGAAAAATTATAAAATCCATACCTCACTGGAGAGGGGACATATCACCCTCGCATTGAATGTATAATATTACTTATAACTGGAGAAGTGAGAAAGAGATGACACTAAGTAGAACCTCCATTGAAGTAGAACCTCCTGCCATGGACAGGTAATTACCACAGGGAATCTGCGGAAAACCAGCCAAGTCTAGGATTTGTATACTCCGAGGTGAAGAAGTATACTTCTGAAGCAAGAGCTTCTTCTGTTCAGAGGAATGATCTCAGACACTCTGGAGCCAGTGGTCTGTGATGAATATTGGGGTTTGCATCAATCTGATATGTATGGCAGATATATTTTCGGCATCGAGTCAAAGTGACAAACATGCATTCACGTACATCACCTTAAGGCCTGCCTAACACCTCCAACTTAATATCAGCAGATGGATGATGCTATCCATGCCATGTTTCATTACTATAGAAGAATAGAATTGTGATAACAATATCTCCAGCCTGGGACCTCCAGACTCAAAGATTATCCTGAAAGTTAGGGATCTCCTAATCTTCTAAAGACCTAGCACATCCCCGACCATATGAGCTCACCAAGGAGAGGTATATGGGCGAAACCTTGATCTACTAAAAATCAGAGTTTATTATTATTATTATTATTATTATTATATATTGTTATGCGCCTTTTATTCCATTGTGCTTTACATGTGAGGAGGGGTATACATAATAAAAACAAGTACAATAATCTTAAATAATACAAGTCACAACTGGTCCAGGAGGAGAGAGGACCCTGCCCGCGAGGGTTCACAATCTACAAGGGATGGGTGACGATACAGTAGGTGAGGGTAGAGCTGGTCATGCAGCGGTTTGGTCGATCGGTGGTCACTGCAGGTTGTAGGCTTGTCGGAAGAGGTGGGTCTTCAGGTTCCTTTTGAAGGTTTCGATGGTAGGTGAGAGTCTGATGTGTTGTGGTAGAGAGTTCCAGAGTAGGGGGATGCGCGAGAGAAATCTTGTATGTGATTGTGGGAAGAGGAGATAAGAGGGGAATAGAGTTTGGGTTTATGTCAGTTCTGGAAGACACAGAACTCTGTGATTCTGTACGTTGCTCTAAGGAGTTTCTCTAAGGCCTCTTTCACACATCAGTGTCTCCGGTACGTGTACTGACAGTTTTCTCACGTACCGGAGACACTGACACACGTAGACCCATTCAAATGAATGGGTCTATGCACATGTCTCTGTGTTTTCACGGACCGTGTGTCCGTGTGCAAAACACGGAGACATGTCCGCTTTTCTCCGGCAGCACGTACCGCAATAAGTCCCGCACATGTGCACACGGAGAACAGTGTGCACACTCCTCCATGTGCACGTACCGCCCGCAGGAGAGACAGCGCTACAGTAAGCACTGTCCCCCCTGTGTGTGGTGCTGAAGCCGGCATTCATTCCTTCTCCCCAGCAGCGTTCGCTGGAGAGAAGGAATGAAAAATCGCTAATTACAGTGATGAATATGCGCATATTCGTCACTGTAATGAGCGGTACCATGTGACCGCTCACACAGGACCTGCTGCCGGCACTGAGAGCATACATCGCAGGGGCTGGGTGAGTATTTCTCGGCAAGCGGGGGGCCGCACTGGGGATGGAGGGGGCGGGAGGTGACTCACAAACTTTATTTTTAAGGAAAAAAAAAAACCTTGATTTTTCATTCCTTCTCTCCAGTGAACGCTGCTGGGGAGAAGGAATGAATGCTGGCTTCAGCACCAAAAGCAGGGGACAGCGCTTAACTGTAGCGCTGTCTCCTGCACGGTCCGTGTGGTCCTCAGTCAGCACACGGGCGGCACAGGCTGCCGCACGTGTGCCACACTGATGTGCTACGTGAGCGCACGGACACGGATAACTCCGGTACCGATTTCTCCGGTACCGGAATTATCTGGACGTGTGAAAGAGGCCTAAGGAGTGCTTCTCTCCGCTGAGCTCTGATCCATTTCCGTGACAGGTTTAGTACCGTATATACTCGAGTATAAGCCGAGAATTTCAGCCCATTTTTTTTAGGCTGAAATTGCCCCTCTCAGCTTATACTCGAGTCATACCCAGGGGTCGCCAGGGGATGGGGAGCGGGGGGCTGTCTAATCATACTCACCTGCTCCCGGCGCGGTCCCTGCAGGTCCGTGGTTCCCTGGCGCCAGCAGCTTCTTCCTGTAGTGAGCGGTCACATGGTACCGCTCATTACAACAATGAATATGGACCCCACTCCACTTCCATAGGGGTGGAGCCAAATATACATTACTGTAATGAGCGGTACCGTGTGACCGCTCACTACAGGAAGAAGCTGCTGGGGAACAGACGTGAAGGGACAGCGCAAGGAGCATGTGAGTATGACGGGGGCAGTGCGCGATATTCATCTGCTCCTTGTTCCACCATCGGCGCCGCTGCGTCTTCCCTGTTCTCTGCACTGACGCTCAGGTCAGAGGGCGCGATGACGCGATTAGTGTGCGCCGCTCTCTGCCTGAACAGTCAGTGCAGAGGACGGAAGACACAGCGGCGGGCTGCGATGGAACGTGGAGCAGGTGAATATAGCAAGTGCCGGGGGCCTGAGAGGTGAGTATGTAATTTTTTTTTGCAACAGCATATGGGGCAAATATCTGTATGGAGCATCTTATGTGGCCATGTGCAGCATTATATGGGGCAAATATCTGTATGGAGCATCTTATGTGGCCATGTGCAGCATTATATGGGGCAAATATCTGTATGGAGCATCTTATGTGGCCATGTGCAGCATTATATGGGGCATATATCTGTATGGAGCATCTTATGGGGCCATGTGCAGCATTATATGGGGCAAATATCTGTATGGAGCATCTTATGGGGCCATGTGCAGAATTATATGGGGCATATTTTAATATGGAGCATTTTATGGAGCCATGTGCAGCATTATATGGGGCGTATTTTGTATGGAGCATCTTATGGGGCCATCATGATCTGTATGGAGCATTATATGGGGCTCCTGATTCAATATGGATGTTCAAAAACACTTACCAACCTACTGACCTACTTTTATTGGTATCTATTTTTATTTTTGAAATTTACCAGTAGCTGCTGCATTTTCCATCCTAGGCTTATACTTGAGTCAATAAGTTTTCCCAGTTTTTTGTGGCAAAATTAGGGGGGTCGGCTTATACTCGGGTCGGCTTATACTCGAGTATATACGGCACTTTTTTGCTTTTGTTATCCCTTTTATTCTGTGTAATTGTATATACCGTATCGTTTTGTTCTCATTTTGTAAGCTCTTTGTATATCTATTTTTATTAAACTTTGCCTATCTTTCCGGATTAAATATATAAAATTGTGTAGCTCAGTAAACGGCACCCCTGAAGCCCTCCATATATATATGGAGGTGTATATATGATGTGGCCATTGTGGTCTTCCTAATACCCGGCCACTGACAGCAAACCGAGATCCTGAAGTTGAATAATTCTAATAAAAAGCAGCAGAACTTTTCATTGTCCTTTCCTCTTTATTGTACCCTTTTACCGGGCGCTGCTGCCGCCATGCTTGGGGCGCAGCGGGGATCTGAAAGCCTCTTGATGCCAGATACTGTATAACATCAGATGTGTTTGTGGAGCAGCTGGAGCCACATCTGCCCCCGGCTCAGGCCCCGGAGACCACCGGGCTGAATTCACAGTGACATATGCCGTTTACTGCCTCTGTTAATATATCACCCGCTCTGATAAACGCACCAATACGACAAGAGGATCATTCAGTGAGCTGCACCCCGACACATGTATCCGGGCTCTGTATTCTACTCATGTCATTGTATGGACAGGGGCCCAATATAAGACCTACACCCGGCCCCTCCACACCTGACCTGTACTGTATCCATCATGGTATAGATAGAGGGTCCTATGAATGATACCTGGGGACATCACTGACCTGTAGCCCTGCAGTCGACACATTTCTAATGTACCTGTTCCAAGATATCTGCTTGCTGTCAGTGAATATGAAGGGTATGTGCACATCATATTCTCCTCACCGCAGAAGGTTCGCTACAATTGTATCCAGTCCAGATAATCCTCTGAGATACAATGTATCAGTGCAGGTAACTATCAGGACTGGAGGGAGATTCATAGAGGATTGTCTATCCTGGAGGTATTGGATACAATTGTAGCAAACCTTCAGCCCTAAAGGATTAGGTCAGGTTGGGTTTAACCCCCATAGATCGAAATATTAATAGATAAGTAGTGGACTGTGTAGTAGAAAACTGTGCACCCGCTCCCTGGTCCGGTTATTCTTCACCTTTCACACCTTTTACTTTCTAGATCCAGATTTAATTTCATAATCGTATTTTTCTAACAATTCTAACTTTATTTAATACGCTGTTTCCTGTGTAGACGCAGATCCGTGATCAGTTCTGCATCCGCCACAGCAGGGAGCCATGGAAGGAGGATTCATGCCAATCTCGGCACATCGCTCTCCACGAGGAGGAAAGTTGCCCCTAAGATCTGAATAAATGTTGAACACTTTTCAGGTTAGAACTTCTAATACAGGAAAAATATATATTTGTGGCATGTTAGCCAGAAGATAGAAAAATATTACAACCTGAGACTCGTCAATCAGTGGAGAATAAAACGCTCCCACTCCTCCTTATCTATGAACGCCTGATATTTCCTGCCATTGCTGTGTCTCCCACATTGATGGTTCTGCTTCACGTCACTTGTCTCATTGCTGCCTTATTCCTGTGTCCTGTTGTGTATAAATCTGTGACTCTTCAGATCTTCTGTTATACTGACGCCTGATGACGAGACGGAGGAGTCTCCAAAGCTGCAATTTGTGACTATCTTTACAGTTAGCCATTAAAAGGGATCAACTACTGAGGACTCTCAAATTGTAATATTGTTAGGACTGCTAATGTGAAGCATCTGTCATTACTAATGACTTGCTGTCCCCTGCTGGTCAGTATGAGTAGTGCTCGATCCTCTGCTGTCTTCTGCTGATCAGAATCAGTAGTGTTCTGTAATCTGATTGGTCAGTATGAGTAGTGCTGTGCAATCTACCGCCCTCTGCTGACCAGTATGAGCAATGCTCTGTCCTCTGCTAGTATGAGTAGTGCTCTGTAATCTACTGGTTGGAATAAGTAGTGTTTTGTACTCTGCTGGTCACTAGGAGTACTGCTGTGTACTCTGCTGCTCATTCTAACCAGTAGAGGATAGCAATGTATAATCTATCACCCTCTGCTGTTCAGTATGAGTAGTGTTCTGTAATCTACTGGTTAGTATGAGTAGTACTCTGTACTGTTCTGGTCAGTATGAATAGGACTCTGCTATCCTCTGCTGGTCAGAATGAGCAGCACTGTGTAATATATCACCCTCTACTGGTTGATAGTAGTGCTTTGAAACCTTGTGACCTCCGCTGGTCGATATAAGTGGTACTCTGTAACCTTCTGTCCGCCGCTGGTTGGTATGAGTAGTGCTCTGTAACCTTCTGTTCTCCGCTGGTCGGTATGAGTAGTGCTCTGTAACCTTCTGTCCTCCGCTGGTCGGTATGAGTAGTGCTCTGTAACCTTCTGACCTCCGATGTTCGGTATGAGTAGTGCTCTATAACCTTCTGTCCTCCGCTGGTTGGTATGAGTAGTGCTCTGTAACCTTCTGTCCTCCGCTGATTTTTATGAATAGTGCTCTGTAACCTTCTGTCCGCCGCTGGTTGGTATGAGTAGTGCTCTGTAACCTTCTGTCCTCCGCTGGTCGGTATGAGTAGTGCTCTGTAACCTTCTGACCTCCGATGTTCGGTATGAGTAGTGCTCTATAACCTTCTGTCCTCCGCTGGTTGGTATGAGTAGTGCTCTGTAACCTTCTGACCTCCGTTGGTCGATAGGAGTAGTGCTCTGTAACCTTCTGTCCTCTGCTGATTTTTATGAATAGTGCTCTGTAACCTTCTGTCCTCCGCTGGTTGATATGGGTAGTGCTCTATAACCTTCTGTCCTCCGCTGGTTGGTATGAGTAGTGCTCTGTAACCTTCTGTCCTCCGCTGATTTTTATGAATAGTGCTCTGTAACCTTCTGTCCGCCGCTGGTTGGTATGAGTAGTGCTCTGTAACCTTCTGTCCTCCGCTGGTCGGTATGAGTAGTGCTCTGTAACCTTCTGACCTCCGATGTTCGATATGAGTAGTGCTCTATAACCTTCTGTCCTCCGCTGATTGGTATGAGTAGTGCTCTGTAACCTTCTGACCTCCGTTGGTCGATAGGAGTAGTGCTCTGTAACCTTCTGTCCTCTGCTGATTTTTATGAATAGTGCTCTGTAACCTTCTGTCCTCCGCTGGTTGATATGGGTAGTGCTCTGTAACCTTCTGTCCTCCGCTGGTTGATATGGGTAGTGCTCTGTAACCTTCTGATGTCCGCTGGGCGTTAGGAGTAGTGCTCTGTAACCTTCTGACCTCCGCTGGTCGGTATGAGTAGTGCTCTGTAACCTTCTGACCTCCGCTGATCGGTATGAGTAGTGCTCTGTAACCTTCTGACCTCCGCTGGTCGGTATGAGTAGTGCTCTGTAACCTTCTGACCTCTGCTGATCGGTATGAGTAGTGCTCTGTAACCTTCTGACCTCTGCTGGTCGGTAGGAGTAGTGCTCTGTAACCTTCTGTCCTCCGCTGATCGGTATCAGTAGTGCTCTGTAACCTTCTGACCTCCGCTGGTCGGTATGAGTAGTGCTCTGTAACCTTCTGACCTCTGCTGATCGGTATGAGTAGTGCTCTGTAACCTTCTGACCTCCGCTGGTCGGTAGGAGTAGTGTTCTGTAACCTTCTGTCCTCCACTGATTTTTATAAGTAGTGCTCTGTAACCTTCTGACCTCCGCTAGTTGGTATGAGTAGTGCTCTGTAACCTTCTGACCTCCACTGATCGGTAGGAGTAGTGCTCTGTAACCTTCTAACCTCCGCTGGTCGATATGAGAAGTGCTCTGTAACCTTCTGACCTCCGCTGATCGGTATGAGTAGTGCTGTGTAACCTTCTGATCTCCGCTGATCGGTATGAGTAGTGCTGTGTAACCTTCTGACCTCCGCTGATCGGTATGAGTAGTGCTCTGTAACCTTCTGACCTCTGCTGATCAGTAGGAGTAGTGCTCTCTAACCTTCTGACCTCCGCTGGTAGGTATGAGTAGCGCTATGTAACCTTCTGTCCTCTGCTGATTGGTATGAGTAGTGCTATGTAACCTTCTGTCCTCTGCTGATCGGTATGAGTAGTGTTCTGTAACCTTATAACCTCCGCTGATCGGTATGAGTAGTGCTGTGTAACCTTCTGACCTACGCTGGTCGGTATGAGTAGTGCTCTGTAACTTTCTGACCTCTGCTGATCGGTATGAGTAGTGCTCTGTAACCTTCTGACCTGCTGGTTGGTATGAGTAGTGCTCTGTAACCTTCTGACCTCCGCTGGTCGGTATGAGTAGTGCTCTGTAACCTTCTGACCTCCGCTGGTTGGTATGAGTAGTGCTCTGTAACCTTCTGACCTCCGCTGGTTGGTATGAGTAGTGCTCTGTAAGCTTCTGACCTCCGCTGGTAGGTATGAGTAGCGCTATGTAACCTTCTGACCTCCGCTGATCGGTATGAGTAGTGCTGTGTAACCTTCTGACCTCCGCTGGTCGGTATGAGTAGTGCTCTGTAACTTTCTGACCTCCGCTGGTCGGTATGAGTAGCGATATGTAACCTCCTGACCTCCGCTGTTCAGTATGAGTAGTGGTTTGTTCATTATTGCCACACTGATTTCTCCCAACCCTGCACCGGTAGTGGGGTCAATAAGTAAATACCAGGAAAGGATGTCCTGTCCGGGTAGTAGCCATTTGCAATGTACTTGTCTGATGCTTCCTCCATGTCTCAAGTGGAAATGCTGAATCCTAAATTCCTCCCATATCAGTTCCCCTTCAGTGCGGGGCTTCGTTGGGTATATAAGACGGAACGTGGGTCAACAAGCGTCAGATCCCGTATTATCATGTGAGCTGCAATTTTTGCAGTTTTAATGTGGCCACAGTATTGCATGTCATGTACACATGAAACCTTATCTACTTCTATTGTAATAAATCATAATGAGTGTGATAATCGGCCAAAATGTATCTCCGTAGAGTCACAAGGGTTTTATGTAAATCTCACTTATATTCTACATATTTGGTGCACACTTGCTACAGATTAAGGCATAAGCAAAGTTTATTGGTAATTCTTCTGATAATCTTGGACTGGTTGGTAAACAATCTAAAATAAAGTTGCAAAATGCCAGTTATTTTATTGTCTTGTAATATCAGTGAGTGCCTCAAGATGGCAGTAAAGTCCTTGTAATTGTAAATTCCCTCCGGAAGACAATAGATGCACCTGAGGACACAGGTGTGGTTACTGTGGTCCTGTACCTGAGATCTGAGCTATGACTGACATTAATAATCTTTATTTTTATATAGCGCTAACATATTCCACAGCGCTTTACACTTTGCACATATTACCATCGCTGTCCCCGCTGGGGCTCACAATCTAGAATCTCTATCAGTATGTCTTTGGAATGTGGGAGGAAACCGGAGAAACCGGAGGAAACCCAGGCAAACACAGGGAGAACATAGACATTGTCAATGAAGAAAAATAGCCGTTGTCTTATAGAATGAATCATATTCATCATTAATCTTACTATTGCAATTGCTCCCCAGCTTACTGCAAAGCTCCAAATCCCACTGGAATAGTAATGTCGCAGCCACTGGAGAGTGGTAGGTTATGTACATGGGCCTAATCAGTGCAGAAACTGTCAAATAGACTTTGCGTTTCAGTTCCTCACCTTTCTAAAGATCTCTGCTTGCTGTAAGAAGCTGAAAATCTGCACAGACCTAATACTGTGTCCAGCTATTGCCCCATATCACGTCTCCGCCATGCCTCAAAACTGGAACAATACGTCCATTTTGAACTGTCCTCCCACCTCTCCTCCCGCTCCCTCTTTATAACCACTTACAATCTGGCTGCTGACCGCACCATTCCACCGAAACTGCCCTGACTAAATCACCAACGACTTACTAGCTGCCAAATCCAAGTGCCTCTGCTCTGTCCTCCCCCTCCTGGATCTGTCCTCTGCCTTCTACACTTCTCTGTCCTCCTCCTCCTGGACCTGTCCTCTTCCTTCTACACTGCTCTGTCCTCCTCCTCCTGGACCTGTCCTCTTCCTTCTACACTGCTCTGTCCTCCTCCTCCTGGACCTGTCCTCTGCCTTCTACACTACTGTCCTCCTCCTCCTGGACTTGTGCTCTGCCTTCTACACTACTGTCCTCCTCCTCCTGGACTTGTGCTCTGCCTTCTACACTGTTCTGTCCTCCTCCTCCTGGACTTGTGCTCTGCCTTCTACACTGCTCTGTCCTCCTCCTTCTGGACCATTCCCTATTATTACAGACCCTCTCATCCCTTGGCATCACAGACTTGGCCCTCTCCTGGATCTCATCATACCTAACTGACCGGACATTCAGCATCTCCCACTCACACACCACCTCCTCACCTCGCCCCCTATCTGTCGGAGTCCCACAAGGTTCAGTCCTAGGGCCTCTGCTCTTCTCCATTTACACCTTTGGCCTGGGACAGCTCATAGAATCTCATGGCTTTCAGTATCACCTCTATGCTGACGACACACAGATCTACATCTCTGGACCAGATATCACCTCCCTACTAACCAGAATCGCTCAATGTCTGTCCACTATTTCATCCTTCTTCTCCTATAGATTTCTAAAACTTGGATAAAACAGAATTCATCATCTTTCCCCATCTCACACGACCCCCCCAACGAACCTATCCATTACAGTAAATTGCTGCTCATTGTCCCCAGTCCCACAAGCTCGCTGTCTCGGGGTAATCCTTGACGCTGATCTCTCCTTCACACCACATATCCAAACCCTCTCCACTTCCTGCCGACTCCAACTCAAAAATATTTTCTGGATCCTTACAATCAAGAATCTGCTAAATCACTAGTGCATGCCCTCATCATCTCCCGCCTCGACTACTGTAACCTCCTGCTCTGTGGCCTCCCCTCTAACACTCTCGCACCCCTCCAATCTATTCTAAACTCTGCTGCCCGACTAATCCACCTGTCCCCCCGCTATTCCCCGGCCTCTCCCCTCTGTCAATCCCTTCACTGGCTCCCCATTACCCAGAGACTCCAGTACAAAACCCTAATCATGACGTACAAAGCCATCCACAACCTGTCTCCTCCATACATCTGTGACCTCGTCTCCCGGTACTTACCTACACGCAACCTCCGATCCTCACAAGATCTCCTACTCTACTCCCCTCTTATCTCCTCTTCCCACAATCGTATACAAGATTTCTCTTGCGTATCACCCCTACTCTGGAACCCTCTACCCCAACAGATCAGACTCTCGCCTACCATCGAAACCTTCAAAAAGAACCTGAAGACCCACCTCTTCCGACAAGTCTACAACCTGCAGTAACCACCGATCGACCAAACCGCTGCATGACCATCTCTACCCTCACCTACTATATCCTCACCCATCACTTGTAGATTGTGAGCCCTCGCGGGCAGGGTCCTCTCTCCTCCTGTACCAGTTAGGACTTGTATTGTTCAAGATTATTGTACTTGTTTTATTATGTATACCCCTCCTCACATGTAAAGCACCATGGAATAAATGGCGCTATAATAATAAATAATACTTCTCACAACTGAGGGTTTGCTACAATGGTCCCTGTCTACACAATCCTCTTTCATCTAAAGCCAACAGTAGTACAAATCTCTGTCTTGCTTGTTTGCTACAATGTATCTGTTTATCAGTCTGGATACAGTTGTAGCAAACTTTCAGCTGTGAGAAGTATTAGGTCTCCTCACCCAGGTGTTACCTCTCTACTTTTCAGTTTCTTTTGCTTTTTTCTTGTCATTTTGTGCTTTCCTAACCAGTTTTTTTAGAAGTAAGCGAGAATTTTCTAATTCACTGATGGCAAGCAGAGATTTTAGAAGTGATGAGCAATAACAATTTGATTGTGACTACCCTGTAAATCTCCACCTTTGTCTCCTCTTTTCCTCCTTTTCACCATTCAATATCTAGACAGAGACGATAGCGCCAACAAGTCAGAATGTTCTTTTATTGGAAGACCTGAGCTGAAAATGTGCTTGAATCATTTCTCTGCCGGGGGCGCGGAGCTGCTATTCAGCGTGTCCCCCGCCCCGCAGAGCTCTTACAACTTGACCCTTTCCCTCCATAGAAGTCCTGGCAGGAATATAATATTAATAACTTTCTTATAGATTTATATATATATATAAACAGGAAACATTTATACATCTATAATACACAGATACATAATAATAAAATAAATATGGTGGCGGGGGAGGCGCGGCATGCGATGCCTTAGAAAGTCTCCCTGGAAGACGATAATTGTCACTTCTGCCTGTTAATGCTCATGAGTTCATCATCGGCACTAGATGAATGGATTTACCATAAAACGTAGACTAGAAGCATACGATGGGTTAATGCTGTCTGTCATCACTTGCCTCCTCTGTTTCTTTGGGGGCAATGCCACCCTGTACCAGTACACAACGTGCGGAACCTCATCTGGGTCTGAAGGTGGAAAGTCCTAGTTCAGTTCTTGGGTAAACATAGCTCTCCCTTGGGTTAGTACCTGCATGGACATCAGATGCCCAAATCTCCGGGATCCCCTAATGTTCTACGTAAAGACCTTGAAGCTACTCATGGACGCAGTAAGTTGCCAGTGATAAGAAGGTTCTGGTAATGCCCCAGTTTTGTCTATGTAAGTGCTGCTAAAGGAATGTTCAACACCGTGAGGACTTCGTGGTACCTTAAAGCTCTTCAGATCTAAGGAGGACAGTCTTTCTTCATCATGGACACCTGACAATGGACAGAAAGAATCTGCTATGTAGAACCTCTTCTCGTAGGTCAGTAGACGATGCAGAACAAGGCGGTCAGTCAACCCTGGTAGGATGCACCTCAGGGTCATCTCACTGGTTGGTCCTCGGCCCGAAATTTCAACTTTCCAGTTGGAGGATCCCCTGGGGATGGAACTCGCTCTTGTCCAAGATCCTTCGACCCAACTCGTACAAGAACTGACTATACCAGTGAATGCCCACCGGCTGAGATGTCTCACTTCCTTCCATTGCTCCTAGGCCATATAGTACCCGCAAAGGCCAATAGGCGATCTGTGCCAGCCTCTGTTTTTGTACCAGGGCAAAACAGGAAACAACGACATCATCCACCAAAATGGTCCCATGTTGAGTGAGAGGAGCAAAAACCCCTGTGTCTGTCTGTGTGCCCACTGAGGTGACTCTGGCCGGCACTAGTCCCGGGGCTCCAGACACCAGGATATATTGACCAGGTCTCACCTCACTGGCAAATAGAGCTTTGTACCCAACTGCCGGGGTGGAGGCATTGTCCGCTGCAAAGATGAGATGAGTTGGGGTGAGGGAAAGACTTCGAGGAGGATCCCCTGTCCTGATCACCTGGAACAGATGCTGAGATCCGGGGTCTCGATCCAGGAAGGTCATAAAGTCACTGAAGGTGGCACGGCCACTGCTGTCCATGGCCAGGACTGTCATGCCAGGCAAAAGTTCTGAGATGGGAATCTTGTCCCCAGACGATAAGGTGGCAATTGCCGTCCCCGGGAAGCAGCCTCCGGTCTTTGCCGCAGCAGAATGTTCTAGATAAAAAAGAAAAAAGAAATGTTATTAAAATAAATCTTATCATAATGATGAACATAAATGTTACTGCAGGTTATGATGTTATAGATCTCTGCTTGCTGTCAGCGAACGGAAGTGGCTAAGGCCGGTTTCACATTAGCGTTTACCTGATCTGTGGCGGGCTGCGGACTTCCTCCGTGAAGCCCCGCCCTCAGCCGCACCTCCGCCGCTAGCTCCGCCTACTTCTGCATGCGGCCTGCGTACCTATCTTTAACATTAGGTCGTGCGGCTGTATGCGGATGCTGCCGCATGCGTCGTTTTGACGATGCAGCGACCAGCGTAGGACGCAGCCTGTAGCATTTTTTTTTCCGCATCGTCAAAACGACGCATGCGGCAGCATCCGCATACAGCCGCACGACCAGCGTACCTAATGTTAAAGATAGGTATGCGGGCCACATGCAGAAGTAGGCGGAGCTAGCGACGGAGGGGCGGCCAAGGGTGGGGCTTCACGGAGGATGTCCGCAGCCCGCTGCAGATCAGGTAAACGCTAGTGTGAAACTAGCCTAATGGCCACCACTGCACTTATACATCTACAGGAAATCGCTCCAGGCAATACAATGGCAGGAGCGGAGCGGCGTCACTATGGCTCCATAACTAATATTTGCTTATTGCAAGCAGAGATCTTAAAAAGTGCCAGAAACAGCGTGGCCATGGGTTGTTACCAAAGCTAAGCCTGATCAGCTCCTCTACTACATCAATGGAAGCAAGCAGAGGTACTGCCACTCTTCTCCAATGCAAGTACTGGAGGTGGCAATCCAGTGTCACGGCCAGAGGGGGCGCCATTTTACTATGAGTATATTCACAATGCATTTTTGACCTACATTATTGCAGTCAGTGAATAGAACACATGATATGTATTGTGTGTCCTGCTTGCTTTACAATGCCGCGGCCGCCACCGTTTGTTTCTTTTATTAGTCATTTTGATATTTTTTTATGCCATTTAGGGGAAGATTGGCCAAAATAGTCAAATGTTTATCCTTTTCCTAAAATTAGGTGAAGAAACGGAGAGGGACGGGACAAGATAAACAGTGCTGGCCACGGGCGCTGACAAATAGATCATCTTGAGGATGGTCGCTGCCCACAGGCCACAAATAAACTTAATCACAAATATTGACCTGGGCACAGAGCTGCCTGCGATGGGGACCTGGTGCCAGGGGCGGTGAGCAGCCTGCGACGGGGACCCGGTGCCAGGGGTGGCGAGTTGCCTGCGACGGGGACCCTGTGTCGAGGGCAGTGAGCAGCCTGCGGTGGGGACCCGGTGCCAGGGGTGGCGAGTTGCCTGCGGTGGGGTCCTGGTGCCAGGGGTGGCGAGTTGCCTGCGGTGGGGACCCGGTACTGGGGGCGGTGAGCTGCCTGCGGTGGGGACCCGGTGCCAGGGGCGGTGAGCTGCCTGCGGTGGGGACCCGGTGCCAGGGGTGGCGAGTTGCCTGCGGTGGGGACCCGGTACCAGGGGTCGTGAGTTGCCTGCGGTGGGGACCCGGTACTGGGGGCGGTGAGCTGCCTGCGGTGGGGACCCGGTGCCAGGGGCGGTGAGCTGCCTGCGGTGGGGACCCGGTACTGGGGGCGGTGAGCTGCCTGCGGTGGGGACCCGGTGCCAGGGGCGGTGAGCTGCCTGCGGTGGGGACCCGGTGCCAGGGGTGGCGAGTTGCCTGCGGTGGGGACCCGGTACCAGGGGTCGTGAGTTGCCTGCGGTGGGGACCCGGTACTGGCGGCGGTGAGCTGCCTGCGGTGGGGACCCGGTGCCAGGGGCGGTGAGCTGCCTGCGGTGGGGACCCGGTGCCAGGGGCGGTGAGCTGCCTGCGGTGGGGACCCGGTACCAGGGGCGGTGAGCTGCCTGTGGGGGGGGACCCGGTGCCAGGGGTGGCGAGTTGCCTGCGGTGGGGACCCGGTACCGGGGGTGGCGAGTTGCCTGCGGTGGGGACCCGGTACTGGCGGCGGTGAGCTGCCTGCGGTGGGGACCCGGTGCCAGGGGCGGTGAGCTGCCTGCGGTGGGGACCCGGTGCCAGGGGTGGCGAGTTGCCTGCGGTGGGGACCCGGTACCAGGGGTCGTGAGTTGCCTGCGGTGGGGACCCGGTACTGGCGGCGGTGAGCTGCCTGCGGTGGGGACCCGGTGCCAGGGGCGGTGAGCTGCCTGCGGTGGGGACCCGGTGCCAGGGGCGGTGAGCTGCCTGCGGTGGGGACCCGGTACCAGGGGCGGTGAGCTGCCTGTGGGGGGGGACCCGGTGCCAGGGGTGGCGAGTTGCCTGCGGTGGGGACCCGGTACCGGGGGTGGCGAGTTGCCTGCGGTGGGGACGCGGTACAGGGGGCGGTGAGCTGCCTGCGGTGGGGACCCGGTGCCAGGGGCGGTGAGCTGCCTGCGGTGGGGACCCGGTACCAGGGGCGGTGAGCTGCCTGCTTCTCGTTTCACCAAGATCTTCATCAATGAGATTTCTCAGAACTGAGCACACAGGGCATCAGACCGGCAGGGTTCACCCCTTCCCTGCTGGACAGGACTCCAAGAATATTACCCCATACACGAGAGAGGGACACATTTTTATTTCTCGCCTCCATTTCCCATCTCTGTCTACGGTAAACGGAGAAAGTACTGAGGTACACAATTTAATCATGGGCTTCAGGTTTCTCTTCCTGCCCCATTGCCCCCGGTGTATAATTCCAGATTCATTGCCCCTGATCTAATCTCCGCCCCATCACCTGTGGGTGATATTGCAGATAAGTGGAAGGAACCGCAGCAACTCAGCTCCAAAGTGGAGACCCCGTAACGTTACAGAGCGGGGGGAGGGGGCGCTGAGTGCTGAGGTGCAGAGGGTAGAAAAGTCACCACCGTTCAGCTGATCCCATAACTGGTCTCCTCTGGTATAAACACTGCGCCCCCCGCCAGGAGCTTCATGGCCGAGCAGCTGCATGCAGCCGTACATCACCAAGCACAATGCGGAGTGTCGGATGGAGCGGTGTAAAGCCGCCATCACTGGACTCTGGAGGAGACGTGTTCTGTACAGTGACGGATCGCACTTCTCTATCTGCGTCTGATGGAGGAGGCTGGGTTTGCTGATTCCAGGAGGATGTTACCCCCTGACTGCATTGTACAGATGGTATAGGGAGATACTGCTATGAGCTGTTATCAGGGGGCGGCCTCGGACCCTCCGCTCCAGTGATGGGAAATCTGCATCTTCAGCACAAGACATTGTGGACAATTGTAGCTTCAGTTTTGTGGGAACAGTTTGGGGAAGACCCTTATCTGCCCCCCATGACTGTGCCCAGGGCACAAGCTCCATACAGACATGGAGGGAGAACATGAGCGGCCGAACAGACCCCGGACCACATGAAATGCTCTTCTGGATCAAGGGGCAAACATTCCCACAGACACCTCCAATATCTTGTAGAAAACTGGATATCACCCCCTGCACAAGGAGCCGTTCTATCTATTATCTATTATCTATCTATCATCTATCTATTATCTATCCATCTATCTATTTATCTATTATCTATTTATTATCTATCTATTATCTAATTATCATCTATCTATCTCTTATCTAATTATTGTCTATCTCTATCCCTCCATCCATCTCTGCAGTAGACTAGCTGTCTGCTCACTTTATATTATAGATGAGTAGTCATCTTTATGTCTCTATTGCCCTCTGGTCAGTAAACGGTCTTTTATGAGAGGACCCCTCCCTGGCACACCCGCCCCCCGACCTCAAACCCCTGTTTGCTTTTGGTTTATATATATAGGTGATTAGGTCGTTTTGAACTTTTCCAAGGACCTTACTGTGATTATTTTTAATATCCGCCTTGTTTTGCTGGGCGGCTCTGTGTGTTCTCTGTGGTCTGGGGATGTGGGTTTCAGATGCTGCGTGTAACCATGAAGGGGAGCAGTCTGGCAGTCGTCAGCTCTACAGGGGCCTGCGCTCTCCTCTCACCTCTGTCCTATACTACCTTGTCCTCCTCTTCACTCTTTCCTTTCACTGTCCCTCTGTCCCTAAGTAACCTCCTTATTCCTCCCCTCTTTGGTATTTGTAAGAGTTCACTAATGGCTGTGATTTCCTGCTCGCCACCTTCATATTGATACCAGAGCTCTTTATCTCGACTGACATCACCACCGCTGAGCTGCCGCTTCTCCTTCCTTCTGCTATTAAAAAAAATCAAATAACCTGCAGTGTCCTTCACTCAGTTCCCCATAATCAGAGTAACTCTGCTCCGTATAATTGTATAATACATCTCCAAATCCCATATTCCCTTCACACAGCTATTATGTGATAAAATTCTGCAACCACTAGGGGGAGCTCACTAGTCCATTGTTATTTGTATGTAGTGAGCTCCTCCTAGTGATGAATGTGTAAATCTGTATGTACTGAGCTCCCCCTAGTGATAGATGTATAAATCTATATGTACTGAGCTCCCCCTAGTGATGGATGTATAAATCTATATGTACTGAGCTCCCCCTAGTGATAGATGTATAAATCTATATGTACTGAGCTCCCCCTAGTGATAGATGTATAAATCTATATGTACTGAGCTCCCACTAGTGATGGATGTATAAATCTGTATGTAGTGAGCTCCTCCTAGTGATGGATGTATAAATCTGTATGTAGTGAGCTCCCCCTAGTGGTGGCTGTATAATCTGTATGTAATGAGCTTCCCCTAGTGGTGGCTGTATAAATCTATGTGTAGTGAGCTCCTCCTAGTGACTGTACAAATCTGTGTAGTGAGCTCCCTCTAGTGGTGGCTGTATAAATCTGTATGTAGTGAGCTCCTCCTAGTGGTGGCTATATATTCTGTATGTAGTGAACTCCCTCTAGTGGTGGCTGTATGATCTGTATGTAGTGAGCTCCCCCTAGTGGTGACTGTATAAATCTATATGTAGTGATCTTCTAGTGGTGGCTGTATAAATCTGTATGTAGTGAGCTCCCCCTAGTGGTGGCTGTATAAATCTGTATGTAGTGAGCTCTCTCTAGTGGTGGCTGTATAAATCTGTATGTAGTGAGCTCCTCCTAGTGGTGGCTGTATAAATCTGTATGTAGTGAGCTCCCTCTAGTGGTGGCTGTATAAATCTGTATGTAGTGAGCTCCTCCTAGTGGTGGCTGTATAAATCTGTATGTAGTGAGCTCCTCCTAGTGGTGGCTATATATTCTGTATGTAGTGAACTCCCTCTAGTGGTGGCTGTATGATCTGTATGTAGTTAGCTTCCCCTAGTGGTGGCTGTATGATCTGTATGTAGTGAGCTCCCCCTAGTGGTGACTGTATAATCTGTATGTAATGAGCTTCCCCTAGTGGTGGCTGTATAAATCTATATGTAGTGATCTTCTAGTGGTGGCTGTATAAATCTGTATGTAGTGAGCTCCCCCTGGTGGTGGCTGTATAAATCTGTATGTAGTGAGCTCCCCCTAGTGGTGGATGTATAAATCTGTATGTAGTGAGCTCCCCCTAGTGGTGGCAGTACAATCTGTATATAGTGAACTCCCCTAGTGGTGGTAGTACAATCTGTATATAGTGAACTCCCCTAGTGGTGGTAGTACAATCTGTATATAGTGAGCTCCCTCTAGTGGTGGCAGTATAATCTGTATGTAGTGAGCTCCTCCTAGTGGTGACTATATATTCTGTATGTAGTGAGCTTCCCCTAGTGGAGGATGTATAATCTGTATGTAGTGAGCTCCCTCTAGTGGTGGCTGTATAATCTGTATGTAGTGAGCTTCCCCTAGTGGTGGCTGTATAAATCTGTATGTAGTGAGCTCCCCCTAGTGGTGGCTGTATAAATCTGTATGCAGTGAGCTCCCTCTAGTGGTGGCAGTATAATCTGTATGTAGTGAGCTCCTCATAGTGGTGGCTGTATAAATCTGTATGCAGTGAGCTCCCTCTAGTGGTGGCAGTATTATCTGTATGTAGTGAGCTCCCCTTAGTGGTGACTGTATAAATCTGTATGCAGTGAGCTCCCTCTAGTGGTGGCAGTATAATCTGTATGTAGTGAGCTCCCCCTAGTGGTGACTGTATAAATCTGTATGTAGTGAGCTCCCCCTAGTGGTGACTATATAAACTTACTGAAAATTTGTCATCTTTGGATGCTGGAGGGGATGCAAATATTCAAGGTGGGGTGGGGACGTTGACAACAACTAAAGGAAATATTGAAAGGTGATAACTTCTACAATCGATTACAGATATACAGTAACAGGAAAGTCCCCGGCTCTGGTGACCGCGCTGTATCCCACGCGCTCCGTGTCCCATGGTCTCTCTGCGGCATTTCCTGCTCTGTCATTGAGTACCTGACCCACAGAGGCAATATGAAATCCCAGTAAGGGGTGTGGAGCAGGTTGGGACCTGCCAGGACTAGCTCACTCCTGCACAGCGTCAGGAGAGCCTGTCTAATCATTAACCACTAATTGCTAAAAAAAAATCCAGATATGCAAAAATCGGCTACATTTACAATCCCATTGTCTCAAGTGTACCGGATATGGCACAACGTGACAACACTCACCTCTGTCACACTGCGCTAAGCTCTACTTAACCCTCGCCTGGGCAGAGCGGCCTGCGGGTCTATGGAAGGCTACATCTATGTATCCAGAGTCTGAATCCAACGAGGTATAGCTGCAATACCCAAGACGGCCACTGACAGGTGGTGGCGCTGTTTTTTTTTTTTGTATTGCACTTCAGCTCCATTGAAGTTAATGAAGCTAAGCTGCAAAACCACATACAACCTATGGACATCTTGTCCAACTCCTTGACAATGCTCTCCTGATTTTGCTGTATTTAAGGACAGCCGTGACCTTCAGGCTGGAGGCCTCAGATGGACCTATATGAGGAGAAGCAGAATCTGAGCAGCACAGAGTGTTTCAGGATAGACTGAGAGGAAGGGGTGGGGTGCAGTCACCCATCCCTTTATGTGGTGGGGCATCATGTTATTGAGGTGGTATTTATGGAAGATCACAGACCGAGTTTCCCAGCAGCACAGAGTATTTCAGAGCAGTTCTTTGATCCCGTGTATTTGGCTGGTCCCCCATCTTGTGCACCCTGATGCTTGTAACTGAGAGATCGAGGATAATTCGGGGTCATATTGTACAACCCAAGGGAATGGAGCATATCCATAGTGACTGATGGCGCCGATATTACAGACGTCCAGGATTTGCTGCCATTTGTAGTCTCATCGGAAACCACTTGTATCTCGTACGCAAGAGGGGGGCACTGAATACTGTCATAACCACGGGGGTCTGTGAGCCGGGGGTCACCTAGCCCACCCCTGACCCAGGAGTCTGATTTCTTGCAATGTCGATGTTCCAAACCCCACTTGCTATATCAGGAACTGGTGGTCTCTGCTGTTTGTGGGGGGCACCGTTCATTCTGGTTCAGAGGTTTGGAAATCTTCAACCATCATTAACTGCAATCAATTAGTTCCAGTATCCTGCGCCCCTGCACTCTCAGGGGTGGGGGGTACTCACAGCAGCTCCGATCCGGGGGTCTTCTGCCAGTCATCAACTTGTAACTGCCCTTCCCCACACTATACGTGCGGTATGTCCCAGTGCTCCCAGTATTCCCATCATCTTCAGTGAGAGGGACCCAACCAGCAGCAGCTCCTGGCTCAGCAGATAATGGGTTAACTGCATTCATCCCTAAAATGTGGCGTTCAGCCCCACCTCTGAATCTATTGTAACACTGCCCCATCACCCTGCTGCAGAAACGCTTTCCTTCCCGAAATAACGAAGCGCGGCGCCGATTAGATTCTCACAGATCACTTTTATTTTAAATATATTGTACAATTTCACAGAAGCAAAATATACATTCTACAATCATCGTAGTACCAAAACCGACTGTACGGAAATAAAAAAATAGAAATCGCTTACAGTAATAAATTAGCTCTTTATGTAAATAGTTCAGTGAGTAGCTGCATCCCCTGCAGGTTCAGGTTCTTCTGTCGTCCCTTCGACAATCACTGAGACTAGGACGGTCATGGAGATGCGTTATTGGGGACCTGTCGCCAGGATTCACCCTTCTAATCCACCTTCACCACGCTGGATAACTTGGAAATAACTTTCCAAAGTTGAGAAACTATCGTAAAAACCTTTGTGTGTTTTTATGGACGGTCGCCCTCAGGTGTCCGCTGGGTGTATCCAGATACTGAAATAATCGGTAGTGACCCAGCCCCTCTTACTACAATGATCCCCCCAGATCTTAGGCTCGTACAGTATAGCGGTGCGCGCTGTGTGTCCGCTGTGGTCTGGGCAGAGACCGATCTTTCTCTGCGCTTGCGCCAAACATCCTGCACTTGCTCCGATTCTCTGATCACAGGATTAAAGTGGCCTGCGGATGATGGAGGCCGATAACAGAGGGCCTGGCAAAGTACTTTTCATCAGGATACCTGCAAAGTCCAGCAGACACTAGTGCACTGATTTGCACATTACTGGAGATTTTTTAAAACTACTTTTATGTATGCAGCACTGCTGCAGAATAATAGCTGTAACTTTAGAATTTGTAGACTGTGGTGAAAGCAATTTATAAGGATAAACCCTAATGACAGGTAACTTTTAGGCAGCTGTTCATAAGGACAACCACCATTGATATGTTTTATTAGGGTATTCTGATTTAATTGAAGGGGGCCGGAGGAGTTAGGGGGGGTTTACATTGTGTTTTAGGCTACTGTCAGTAGTTCCCTTGGGGCTTACATCTGAAGCCCTGGAAAATGGATTTGGACGTTTTGCTCTGAGGAGACATTGACTGTAATGCTGCAGACGGAGTCGGTGTGCCCACTCGGACATCATTTTTGGCATTTTGTGCCTATTTAAGGTGGGCACTAAATCGTGGTTGACTACGGCTTGGTGCCTGTCTTAAATAGACGGACACTGCCAAAAATGATGTCCAACAGAGCACAATGTGCCTCCATTTACATAATTACTGTCAATTGCCCCTTCAGGACAAACGTCGAAATCCAGTTTTCCAGGGCATCCGATATGAGCCCCAATGGAGCCACTGATCACAGCTTAAAATGCAGCAGCAGACCCCTTTTAAAGTGAACCCGGCCTGTTGAAAATGATGTCTGATCTACAGGTAGGATATTATAAGTACGAGGAGCTGATCAGAGTGATATACATTTGTTTGTGGGAAACGTTCCTGCATGACATGTACTTTATTAATAGACAGCCCTGCTGTTTGTATGCAGAGGAGTCCAGTGGGCGGTCCTACTCGGTGATGGATATCTCTGGGTGTACAGTCATACAGGGAAGACTGGCAATCACTGAGAAGGACCGCCCACTGGACTCCTCTGCATACAAACAGCAGGGATTTCACTGATCCTTTCCTACAAACCTACTTATCATTCTGCTCCATGCTGTGCACAGATCGGACGGCAGGTACAATGTGACAGGTTCCTTTTATGCTTTCCAAGTGCAAATTCAAAATCTGCAACCGGCCCCCAAACTGTGACACAATGTCTAGTACCGATCTCTTCATATTTGGCAGGGAGGTATTCAGGACTTCCTGCAAGGCTCTGGACTCACAGCATCTCGTGTCCCTTGTTAAGTTTAGCTTCTCATTTAGGGTTGCCCACTTGGGACCCCAATCTAAATCGGAGCAAAAGGCAACTCCCGCTCTAGAGGACCCAGTGTTCCCTGTACTACACGGTCGGATACTCATTGACCAGCGTGTAATTCTACCTTACAGAAATGTACGGCTGATCAGATAATCCCTGCCGTGGCCATCTGTAGACAAGGGGTCGCCTTAATAGGACCACCGCTACAATGAAATATTTTATATTCTGTGCTGATGAAAACAAGGACATGAAAGAGTGAATGGTTCACAGTCTATGATGTGTCTGTCCATGATGTGCCGCAAGATACAATGGAACCCAAGAAATAGTGGAAGAGTTGGATACATTTCTCTCCTAATGCCAGAAACGGACACTTTGTTACCAGTGACCCAGTATTTACAGACGTAGTGAGGGGGACTGGGAAGTGTGTGAAGAGGGGGTATAGGTGGTCACGGGGGAGCAATTGGGGATCTATATTATGAGGGGGGACACAGTTCATATTCTGCTACGGAGCCCTCTCTACTTAATGCGTGAGGATTGACAGACCTGCACCACGACCAGTCCGATGACTACAGAAGAGACTGACGAGAACTAGGATCAGTAATGCCCTTTCCTCAGAGTCTCACAGTTTATTATTTAAGTGCTACATGATATATGATTAGCGCTCAGTTTAGCGTCTTAAGTCAGATCCTTTTCTAGGATGTACCATAGAAGTCTGAAATGTGGGGAACCCTAGAGGTTCCCTTTTTGCTGTCGGACTTCTGCCTCGCTCAAAGGCACAATGGGGGGCATTCTATCGTGCACCCACCACAGTGGTGTAGCATCCATCCCCTGGCGACAGTAACGCTAATGTGACACGAAAAATGAAGCCACACGGAGCACTGCGTAAAGTTTCTCCAGCTCAGGTGCTCCGCAATGGACCTGCCACAGACCTGCTTCCTACAGTGCCAATGACCCCATACAGTGCTCAATCCTCAGGTGCTCCCAAATTATGACCCCATACAGTGCTCTATCCTCAGGTGCTCCCAAATTATGACCCCATACAGTGCTCAATCCTCAGGTGCTCCCAAATTATGACCCCATACAGTGTTCAATCCTCAGGTGCTCCCAAATTATGACCCCATACAGTGCTCAATCCTCAGGTGCTCCCAAATTGCCTACTGAAGGTGCCACAGTGGAGCCTCACATATTCCCGGAGCCTGCGCTCACCTTCCCTGCTGGCTTTCATGAAGACCTCCTCATGTCATGATCCATCATGGACCTCATTTACCCTATGGTTAAAGTAGCTCTGAGTTGGGGTCTCCACACTGGACTTCAACCTCTCAGATACGTATAGCGCATCCTATAGATGACATTTTAAAACTTTGCTAAACTTTTACTAATCTTTTGGTATATTGTAGCCCAGGGGTTGAGACACCCACCGAACGCTCAGACCACAGGTCGGTAGTTTACAGGCTCGATAGAAACGTTTTGAGTCCATGCACCACTATGTGTGTGCTTGTGCCCTGTGGTCTGAGTAACTGCTGCTCTCAGGATCCCGACCTCCACTGATCTATAGGGATTTTTAGAGGCTACAATATATTAAAAGATTAATAAAAGTTACAACTTAAGTATTTTTTTTATTACCATTCTATCAATTCTCATCAATCCAGTAAATGCATGGGAATTGTTCAATATATTATTTTTTTTAAAGTAATTAGTATTGCACTAACCCCATATATGGAGTTTTTATCTTAAAAAAAAAATAATATATGCAACAAAAAAATAATGTATATCTATTAATTCATCTTGTGATCCTTGTTTTAATCAGCACGTAATATGCCCATTCTAAATAATATTTCTACCTTTTTAAAATGCCCTTTTTTGCAAGACGAACGTGACAGTTGCTTCAAAAAACTCAAGTCCTTCACAATAAAACTACAAGCTGCTTCATTGTACCATTCACATCTAATATCTTTTGTTTTGTTACAAGTGAATTAGACGAGTTCAGCTACACTGATGTATATTCTACAATAGCTCAGCAGTGTATTTCCTAGAAATGACTGGCCCTGTATATAGTATAACTTAACATATATTATTACGCTCATTTTCATTAGTTGATCAGTTATGCTTTGCTTTTTATCATCCTTTATATTTTCTCACATCTCCAGTGATTTATTTTTCTTTTATTTCCTTATTTCTATAAACATTTTGTTCCTTGTCTCCTAGATTTGTGCTTATTTAGGGCCCATTGCGGTGCCCATGGCGGTGCCCTGGGTTTGGAAGGTACTGTCTTCTAGTTCACTAGTGTCTCATCTCCATTTCTTTGCACTATTCCACCATTGACTTTCTCTTGTTTGTCAATCAGTATCTTTCCTTCTTCAGTTCTCCTTCGTCACCCTTCCTTTTCCTTCCTTCCTTCCCTTCCTTGAGGCTTTGTCACTTGCATTTTTTCCTTCATTTTTCCTTTTCTTTACTTTTTTCTCTTCACCTCCTGGAGATTTCCTTTTCTTTTCCTTTCTATATTTTCTTTCCCCTTTTTTCTTCTTCTTGTTTAGTCCTTTGAAGCTGGTAGATCCTAATTCTTCACCTCCATGTGACCTGAAAGAAAATAAAAAGGACATTAATGGCTATCCCTCCATGCAGACCTATAATACCCTTAAAGTTCCCCATAACTAGATTTAAATGCATTACATTTTTACAATTTACTCTTCCTTTCAATAATAATATTTGAAAGTATGATTGATCTACGGGCATTAGGACAAACTTATAGGCCCATGACCAATGAATGCCTACTGCCTTTGGAATTCCATACAGAAAGGCTGTAAGCACAAAATTAATGTTTCAATCAAGCATAGGTGCTCGGTGCACCCTTGGTGTGGCCATGGCCAAACTGTTAAGAGCACTTTCCACCTTCTTGTTTCTATTAATTTTTTTGCCATTCTCTGGCTCCTGTAAAGCCAGACCTGTCAATCAAGAAAGAGGAGGCTGAGACAGATGGGAAACAAGTAGGTTGGAATGTGCACTACACCGTTTGTGCACCAAAAGCTCGTGCTTGGTTTGAACAGTCATTTTGTGTTGACAGACTTTTTTTTTTTTTTTTTTTAATGCTAAAGGGAATCTTTCACCAGGTTTTTATACCCTATCTGAGAGCAGTATGATGTAGGGGCAGAGACCTTGATTCCATTGATGTCACTTAATGGGCTGCTTGCTGCCAGATTGACAAAACAGTTTTCTCTGCTTCAGATCTACCAGTTCTGAATGATGAGCTCTGCAATGTGCATAGGCATAAAACTGCCCCATCAGTAGTGTGGTGTGGTGCAGGCTTATACACATCTCAAGAATATGGAGGACTACATGACTCTAGGTTTACTAGTCCTATAGTGATAATCTCCTGCTAATAAAACTGAGATTTTATCAAAACTACAGCAAGCAGCTCAGTAAGTGACTCACTGGTGGAATCAGGGCTTCTGTCTCTACATTATGCTGCTCTCAGATTAGGTGGCAAAAACCAAGTGACAGATTCCTTTTAAGGAGACCTTGTATGGTCTCCATTGCTTTACAGCTTTGATCTTTTTATTCTCTTCAGTTCTATAAGGGCTAGACCTTGTATGGTCTCAAGTGCTTAGAA
Source organism: Ranitomeya imitator (assembly GCF_032444005.1). Classification (NCBI taxonomy): domain Eukaryota; kingdom Metazoa; phylum Chordata; class Amphibia; order Anura; family Dendrobatidae; genus Ranitomeya; species Ranitomeya imitator. Next base: position 14,293,497 of record NC_091288.1, read on the forward strand.
GCCTAGACCTTTTATAGTCTCTTAGGACAAAAAACGTAGACCTTGTATAGTCTACAGTACTATGAAGCATAGACCTTGTATGGTCTCCAGTGCTATCAAGCTTACACCTTGTACGGTCTCCAGTGCTATGAAGCTTAGACCTTGTATGGTCTCCAGTGCTATGAAGCTTACACCTTGTATGGTCTCCAGTGCTATGAAGCTTAGCCCTTGTACGGTCTCCAGTGCTATGAAGTTTAGACCTTGTATGGTCTCCTGGGACATAAAGCTTAGCCTATGTACGGTCTCCAGTGCCATGAAGCTTAGACCTTGTACGGTCTCGAGTGCTATGAAGCTTAGACCTTGTATGGTCTCGAGTGCTATGAAGCTTAGACCTTGTAAGGTCTCGAGTACTATAAAGCTTAGACCTTGTACAGTCTCGAGTGCTATGAAGCTTAGACCTTGTACAGTCTCGAGTGCTATCAAGCTTAGACCTTGTACGGTCTCCAGTGCTATGAAGCTTAGACCTTGTAAGGTCTTGAGTGCTATGAAGCTTAGACCTTGTACGGTCTCCAGTGCTATGAAGCTTACACCTTGTAAGATCTCGAGTGCTATGAAGCTTAGACCTTGTACGGTCTCGAGTGCTATGAAGCTTAGACCTTGTACAGTCTCCAGTGCTATGAAGCTTAGACCTTGTACAGTCTCCAGTGCTATGAAGCTTACACCTTGTAAGGTCTCGAGTGCTATGAAGCATACACCTTGCACGGTCTCTAGTGCTATGAAGCTTAGACCTTGTACAGTCTTCAGTGCTATGAAGCTTAGACCTTGTACGGTCTCGAGTGCTATGAAGCTTAGACCTTGTATGGTCTCGAGTGCTATGAAGCTTACACCTTGTATGGCCTCCAGTGCTATGAAGCTTAGACCTTGTACGGTCTCGAGTGCTATGAAGCTTAGACCTTGTACAGTCTCCAGTGCTATGAAGCTTACACCTTGTAAGGTCTCGAGTGCTATGAAGCTTAGACCTTGTACGGTCTCGAGTGCTATGAAGCTTAGACCTTGTACAGTCTTCAGTGCTATGAAGCTTAGACCTTGCACGGTCTCTAGTGCTATGAAGCTTAGACCTTGTATGGTCTCGAGTGCTATGAAGCTTAGACCTTGTACGGTCTCGAGTGCTATGAAGCTTAGACCTTGTACGGTCTCGAGTGCTATGAAGCTTAGACCTTGTACGGTCTCGAGTGCTATGAAGCTTAGACCTTGTACAGTCTTCAGTGCTATGAAGCTTAGACCTTGCACGGTCTCTAGTGCTATGAAGCTTAGACCTTGTATGGTCTCGAGTGCTATGAAGCTTAGACCTTGTACAGTCTTCAGTGCTATGAAGCTTAGACCTTGCACGGTCTCTAGTGCTATGAAGCTTAGACCTTGTATGGTCTCGAGTGCTATGAAGCTTACACCTTGTATGGCCTCCAGTGCTATGAAGCTTAGACCTTGTACGGTCTCGAGTGCTATGAAGCTTAGACCTTGTATGGTCTCGAGTGCTATTGTCAAGGTGAAAATATATATCTTTATACACTTTTGTACTTTTATATTTTCTTATGCTGTGAAACAATAAGTTTTTTCCCTTTGCTTGCTAATGCAAATGTAACTGTATTTAACATGGCTGCCAGTATTCACCTTTGCCCTAGTTCTGCTTCTGCTAAAGAAGCAAGTTTCACATTCCAGAAGCTAAGTATCATTTCTGTTGAAGTCGAAACTTAAAATGACGTGGAGAAAGGAGGATCCATCAGATGACGTCAGGACCAACCAGAAAGACTGAATACTAGACATATTGCTTAACCCCGCCTAACCCCGCCCTCTGCACACCTTCCCCCAATGGACCATATAATGCTATGTATAGGAAATAAAGAGTTCAGTTGCTGTGACGTTGCCACTACGTGTGGAAGCACGAGCATGCACTGAGATTGAACCAGCATTTTGTCTGACTCATTCTTATCCGGTACCAATGCTCTTAATTTAATTTGGAATGACTGGTGAAGGAAGGATATTGTCGTGATGACTCCGACACTATGAAGCTTAGATCTTATATGGTCTCCAGTGCTATGAGGCTTACACCTTGTATGGCCTCCAGTGCTATGAAGCTTAGACCTTGTATAGTCTCTAGTTGGAAGAAGCTTAGATCTTATATAGTCTCCAGTGTGTGCAGGACTTCAGCTGTTGTGAAACTATAACTCCCAGCATGCTCTGCCAGCATGGTTGTCAGTGTGTGCTGTGAGCTATGTATCATAAAACCTGTAGTGCTGCAGGTTGCGGACTCTTGGCTTAGAACTTGTATGGTCACCAGTGCTATGAAATCGTGGTCTGATTAATGACTAGGAATTGTTGCAGCTTTCTTGCTATAACAAATTTCACTTAATATATTCAGTGTTGGCGGTTACAGACAGTGATGTAGCAGAGCCGGTTATGTCAGCACTTAACACGTACATGGACAATTTACACATTGCACTTTCTTGTTGGCTTATGTCAAGCAGCGTGCGTGCATCAGTCTGCTCCAATATTCCAAGGAGCGCTGAGCCTCAGTGACATCACAACGTTCCAATGACTTGGAGCTGGACAGATGGACCTGGTGCAGAGGGTGTATTGCATAATGAAGGCACAGTCTCTAGGGCCATGATTTGCAGACTACAGCTCTCCAAATGTTGTAAATGGACAACTCCCACCGTGGCCTGCTTTATGCAGGCTATCAGGATGTGCTGGGAGTTGTAGTTTTCACCAACTGGAGACTCGCAGGTTGGAAATCACCACTTTAGAACAATATTATTTGGTATTTAATATGTCACAACATGTAACAAATCTGGTGCACCCCATGGTCCAATCTGCATCAGAACTGCGGCGCATTTGCCATAGCAAATCTCCTCCACATCAATATCAACATTCGCCCCTGAATTCTGGCAGCTGCACTGATGTGTGTATGTGCACGTTCATACTGATGGGGATTTGGATCAACATCATGGGCAAGCACGGTGGCTCAGTGGTTAGCACTGCACTATATATAGGGCAGCATGGTGGGTCAGTGGATAGCACTACTAGCCATAGGGCAGCACGGTAGCTCAGTGGTTAGGACTACTATATATAGGGCAGCACGTTGGCTCAGTGGTTGGGACTGCACTATATATAGGGCAGCATAGTGGCTCAGTGGATAGCGCTGTATTATATATAGGGTAGCACTGTGGCTCAGTGGTTAACACTGTACTATATGTAGGGCAGCATGGTGGCTCAGTGGTTAGGACTACTATATATAGGGCAGCACGTTGGCTCAGTGGTTGGGACTGCACTATATATAGGGCAGCATAGTGGCTCAGTGGATAGCGCTGTATTATATATAGGGTAGCACTGTGGCTCAGTGGTTAACACTGTACTATATGTAGGGCAGCATGGTGGCTCAGTGGTTAGGACTACTATATATAGGGCAGCATGTTGGCTCAGTGGATAGGACTGTACTATATGTAGGGCAGCATGGAGGCTCAGTGGATAGGACTGTACTATATATAGGGCAGCATGTTGGCTCAGTGGATAGGACTGTACTATATGTAGGGCAGCATGGAGGCTCAGTGACTAGCTCTGAAGCCTTGCACCACTGGGGCCCTGGGCTCAAATCCCACCCAACATCTACATGGAGCTTGTACGTTCTTGCGTGGGTTTCCTCCGGGTACTCCGCTTCCCTCAAACACTCTAAAGACATATTGATGGGGAATTTAGATTGTGAGCCCCAATGGGGACAGCGATGATGATGTCTAAAGCGCTGCGGAATTAATGGTGCTGTATAAGTGAGTAAAAGAAATAAATAACCATGGCGTCTCGAGTGCAGTTTGATTGCACAGGCAGGAAGTGTTGTCATGGGGAAAAAGATGCTGAAATCATTGGGATTGTTGCATTTTTTCTGAACATAAAATAACAGCCAGATGTATTGTCAGTAAGTCTCCATTATTAGTATTTCCTGACACTAAGAAGCAATGCCGCTTTACATGATTGACAGGGGAATGGACTCATACAGATTCTTGGTGCTCAGAGGAGAATGTGATGTTTTTATTCAAATGTTGCTACTTTGTAACAGTCTTTCTTTTGAAGCAATACTAACACAATACTTTTCTGTTTCATCTCCCCTCTTGGGTGATAATTTTGGTGAAAGCAGAGGATTTATCTCTAGCTGGGGGGGGAGGTGGAGGTTCTTGCTCTCAGTGAACCTGACATAAAACAGTTATCCCAGCCCCTTTAATTAAGCCGAGACCCAACTCTGTACATGGGGAAACCAAGGTGTGAAATTCATCTGCTTCACTTCCAGATTTCTGCAGGACTAAGGCAGAAAGTGTCCTTGACAACTAAACACATGGACAAGAGTTGTGTTCTGTTGTCAGGCATTTCTAGGTGCGGTGTCCCTTTAAATGGACCTATAGTCTACATGTTGCATAAAGTGACCAGTGAGCCTGTGGATCGTGGCTCTGGGAATTCTGTGACTCTATCAGACCACCCACTGGCATTACCTTAGGTGGTTGTCCCAAGGGTTGTTGCCCCCTTCCGCTTCCACGTCTGCAGCCCCCTGTGTCCTCCACACAGAGTGCGGATCTTGGGCTTCTTCAGCTCTGCTTTTGTCAATGGACGACTTCCTGCCACGATCCTGAGGGGCAATCGGTGGATTTCTGGGGTCTGCCGAGAAAACACAGAGAGTGCCATAAACCCCACACAGTCAGCTGACCTTAACCAGAAGTATATAAAGACATTGAAACAAATGATACTTACCAAGGCAAAGGGGACCATCTTCTACCATGAACCCCTGTGACGAGCACCATTCCAAAAAAAACAACCCCCAAACAGTTGGACAACTCAAGAAGAGCGGAGCTTCATTCTCAACAGACCTTTCCTGCGTCCCGCAGCACTTGTCATACAGCGGACTGTCAGCTCTCGCAGAAACCATCACTATTACACACCGAGTCCTAACATATTTCCTTTCAAGAAATTGTTACATTTTTTGCCAAATATTTCGATTTTCTCCACTTTTCTCCTTGGCAGAATTCTTTAGATTTTATACGTAAAAACACAGCAGTAGCGCAGGTTGCCAATATTCACCTCCGGCTGCACGACGGCCCGGGGGGTAAAGCGCATTGTGCAAACATCTCGAATGGTCTAGTGAGCTATGTACAAGCTCTGCCAGATCAAACTGCAAATATTTGCCGGGAATGTTTGTTTTTTAATTTTACAAAGGAAATCTCGAGGCAAATGGGCTTTAAAAAACTGAGTAAGTGAGGCAAGGTAATGAGAAAACGTGTAATAACAGGGCTGCCACGGAGAATGCTGCGGAGAGGGCTGCTGCCCTTAGGAATTTCAGGGACGCTCTTTTGGTTTCCGTATTTCATGTAGTGTCGGAAATACTTGGCACAAATCCTAAAGATATAGAGGATTGTCACAAAGTTCTATGTTGTCATCATGTATCGATGTACATGTATATGAAATGCATTGTGTAAATTGCAGTACCACTCATGACCACCAGGGCCCAGCTTTTACAGCTGGGCACATATAGCGCCCTGCAGCTTGAGGCCTAATCTAGGACAGGATTTGCATGTGCAGTGTGATTGTCACATGCTGAATGGCGCTGACAGAATTTTTGCAAGAACTTGTCATTTTTACAAATTCTCCTACGTATTGTACAGTGTTTTTTTTTTCTTTTTATGCCATATAAATATTTCCAAAAAGGGACTTTAAAGTCACACCTGCATTGACCGTGCGTTTCCAAAATTGCACAGTATAAATTCTGCAGTTCCACTTATGACCACTGGGGCACAACTTTTACAACTCACATAATTCACACTTTTATTGCTGTTTGTCACCCGTCTAGTGCAGGACCCTGGTAGACAGAAAAACTTTTTTTTTAACCCTATCATAGCTCCAAATCCTATACATGTTTGAACATTTCCTGTTTGTACCCAGTATCCCAGGCAAAAAAAAGCGCCTTCTTTTAGTTTTGCGCAGCTATTATCTTTGGATTTCGATGCGGCTGCAGAGAACTTTTTTTTTTATGTAACTCCCTCCGGCATCTTTTATTTTTAGCGCATTTCCAATTAGAGCATGTTTTGATTTACTAGTCCTCCAAAGATGAGTGCAGTATTGATTGCTTATTGATCTCCTATTCTAAGAGGAAAGGGAGATATAGGAAGACATTCTGCAACCGGGATCGATAGCAGATAAACAACTTCATCTGACGGCTGGTACAGTATCGGGAAGGGATCAAGAAGAGACCTCACTTGATTTGCTGAGCAATGAAAGTGACTCGTCAGACATACTGGATGCCATTCATTCTGCTTCATGTCCATTTTCCATAAACCCTCTATCCAAAGTAAAGGATAGACATCTCCACAACACTATTATTCTACGAGGACAGTTTGCATCGGAGATGTTGTCCATTTACACTGGCTCCTTGAAGGGAACATCAACTATGGGAAAATCTAGAATCCGCGGTGATCAGCCGTGATCTGACAGCAAGTGTTAATTTTCTTGCAGCGCCACCACAGGAGAAAAGAAGCATTACATAGTGCAAGTCCTCCAGGCAGAAAAAATGCTCTTGTCTTGTTCTGCGCTGCCTGATAGATAAGCGTCCTAAACTTTATTATCTCACAAAGTTTATATAAAGGAATTAAAGCTGTTTTCCTAAAGTAAAATTAATGAATAAAATGCTTTGTCGTGGCCACTATCGGTCTCCATCCAACTGCCCAATTAATTCTCTCATAAGACAGTTTCTTAGAAGAGAAATGTCTGGAAAGATAATGAAGTGGCAGAGTCTTGCAAGGGTTAATGCTAACATGAGCTAGGACCACAGGTGGCAGTAGAGGTTAATCTCAATGGTGCTGAGAACCAGAGATAACAGTTCTGTTCTTAGCACTCAGATCCGGGGAGATATATACTGGTACTAAAATCCTGGCTGCATGTGACCACCACTAGGGGGAGCTATTTGTATATGTATTTGTACAGCTGTACTCCAAAAGAGCTGCACTGAGCTCCCCCTAGTGGTTAATGTTGGCAAACGCTACGACAACATGACTGAAAGGAGAGGGGGCAATAAGGTGCTTGGTTCTATAGCGCCAAGGCCCCTATAAGTGTTGTGATATACAGACTCTGACCACAGCTGTGTTATATAGAGGTCAGACTAGATGCTGGACACGTATGCTATGAAGTGTCATCATATACAAGCCGTGTTCTTACCTGACTTGACAGAGCAGTGGATATGCGCTTTGGATTCATAGTACACCCAGTCAAATCCAGCCTCCACGGCCAGCCGTGCCAGCATCCCATATTTATTCCGGTCCCTATCCGAGGTGGTGATGTCCACCGCTCGCCCCTCATAATGTAAGGATTCATCAGAATGATGGCCGTCCTCATCCCAGCCCTCAGTCACTCGCAGCTTAATGCCCGGCCATTGGTTCATGACAGAGATGGCCAACGAGTTTAGACGGTCTTTGCAGCGCTGGAAAAGAAGAAAAAAAAACAAGATATGAACTTCAAGGCGCACCAAAAACCTAAACTTATTATTTACACTTAATTGAATGACATTTTACGCTAATGTAGTGGTAGCTGATGTAGAACTACAACTCCCAGCATGTCTTGACAGTCGATGGGAGTTGTAGTTTTGCTGTAGAGCTGCTCGTTGTAGATTATTGCTCTAATGTGTATGAAATTTTAAATAAATGAAGAAACTTTGCAAATAGTCACGATAAAAAGAATGTTCTGCCACTTTGTATGCAGCTCCTATGCAGACCTATGTGTCTCCATGGTTACAGACTACAATTGAACCCTGTGCAGTCTGATCTCGCAGTCATCTGCTAGTCTTCATCTATTGTCTTTAGTAGAGTTGGTGCAAATCGATTTACATGTCCTATTCCATCAACCATGACAATGGTCTGTAGCCGCCAGACTGGAGAGGGGTCCCGCCTCTTACCTGGTGGGGTCCGCAGCTCTTCTTTTGATTAGATGGGCTAACGTGACATCACAAGTGCGTCAAATCGCAATGATGATGTCGCACTAGGGAGACTAATCAAAAGAAGAGCTGAGCAACTAAGAGGCGGGACCCCCTCTCCAGTGTGGCAGGTACAGACCATTGTCGTGGCCGATGGAATAGGACGTGCAAATCAGTTTGCATCAAGTCTTGTCTGCAAAGTCCAATAAGAAGAGGCAGAAGAGTAACACATGTCTGCAGGATCAGACTACACAGGGTTTATTTGTAGTCTGTAACCATGGAGACACATAGGCCTGTAACCATGGAGACACATAGCAGCTGTGTACTGAAAACAGTAGGAGAATTTCATTCAAGACTATTTGCGAAGTGGCTTCATTTTTATTTTAGATCTTGTAGAGCAATAAAAGCACAAGAAAATATTCTATGCACGTTGGTTCCATAATGTAGATTAGTTTCTACATGTTGGCGTTTCCTACTCTGAATATGGGCTCGATGGCTCGTGAGGTCCACATTCCCCATCCTCGAAATCTCACCCTATGCTCCCTGATGGCCCATGAGATCCTCATTCCCCATCCTCAAAATCTCACCCTATGCTCCCTGATGGCCAGTGAGGTCCACATTCTCCACCCTCGAGATCTCAGCCTGTGCTCCCTGATGGCCCAATGAGGTCCTCATTCCCCATCCTCGAGATCTCAGCCTGTGCTCTCTGATGCCCCATGAGGTCCACATTCCCCATCCTCGAAATCTCACCCTATGCTCCCTGATGGCCAATGAGGTCCACATTCTCCACCCTCGAAATTTCATGCTGTGCTCCCTGATGGCCCAATGAAGTCCACATTCCCCATCCTCGAGATCTCAACCTGTGCTCTCTGATGGCCCGTGAGGTCCACATTCCCCATCCTCGAAATCTCACCCTATGCTCCCTGATGGCCAGTGAGGTCCACATTCCCCATCCTCGAAATCTCACCCTATGCTCCCTGATGGCCAGTGAGGTCCACATTCCCCATCCTCGAAATCTCACCCTATGCTCCCTGATGGCCAGTGAGGTCCACATTCCCCATCCTCAAAATCTCACCCTATGCTCCCTGATGGCCAGTGAGGTGCACATTCCCAATCCTCAAAATCTCACCCTATGGTCCCTGATGGCCAGTGAGGTCCACATTCCCCATTCTCAAAATCTCACCTTCTGCTCCCTGATGGCTCGTGAAGTCTACATTCCCCATCCTTGAAATCTCACCCTATGCTCCCTGATGGCCCGTGAGGTCCACATTCCCCATCCTCGAAATCTCACCCTTTGCTCTCTGATGGCCCGTGAAGTCCACATTCCCCATCCTTGAAATCTCCCTGATGGCCCGTGAGGTCCACATTCCCCATCCTTGAAATCTCAGCCTGTGCTCCCTGATGGCCCATGAGGTCCACATTCCCGATCCTTGAGATCTCAGCCTGCGCTCCCTGATGGCCCAATGAGGTCCACATTCCCCATCCTTGAAATCTCAGCCTGTGCTCCCTGCATGTTGAAGGTCTAGGAGGCTCAACCACATTCAGTATGAGATAGTCAGGGATTGGGCTTGTGGGTCCCGGTCTTCTGACAAAGTTTGACTGCGTAAACCCAGTGGAACATGAGTGGTTCAGTCCTAGCGCACAGACAGCGTCTGTCTACATGCACCCCGGCCCGTAGTGCACACGTCTCCCTTCAACCCCTGGACTTGGCCTTCACCTGAAGTTCTACTTTAATAATGGATGTTGTGATTAACTGCTTAAGAGACCACATCACATTCTGTGCGAGGTCCAGAGGATGGCGCTGTCCTTCAGAAAGGGACCGAACTAGTATCAGAATGGTGTCCTTGGTCATTACTGGGGTATCAAAGCATCGTCTGTTACTACAGTGGGTGGCTGACAAGTCTCTGGGGGCTCTATGCTTTACTTTGATGTGCAGCACACCATTTCTTTAAGTGAGGGGTACTCGGCTCAGAAATATTTTAGAAATTTAGCTCTAAAATATTTATGCCATATTTTGGGTTCTCCTCTTTGCATTAATCCTTCCCATATGGCCGCGTACAAGTGGGTGTGGAGGAAACCATAGCGGATCCTCTGGTAATAGACAAGGCTGAAGCCACTGCTAATGTCCGGATCGTGGGGTTCAGAGTGACATAGATGCCCAATGTATTGGTTACTGATCCTGCACTTGTAGCTTCCACTTGGTCCAAGCAGAAGACGCCAACAATCAGCTGGACAACTGCTATGTACATGCTCAATCAAAGCTTCAGGGGATTCATTAGACGGGGGTGATCCCATCCAGAACCCCATTATTACGCACAATGCTATAAATAGTTTATGACATTTTTCCTTTTGGAATGAAGCTTCACCGTCATTATTAGCGGATCAGGGGGGTCTCATCTGTGGGCTTTACGGATGCCCCTTGTGATGCCCGGAGAATGGCTCATACACGGCCTGGTATAACTGTTCCCAGTCTTCTCCTGCCCGGTATACCACAGGTATTCACTACGTTCTCATACCAAGTGACGTCATCCATATACTCGGCTTCAAAGACAATGGGAGAGCTGCGCCCGCTCCTGCCCACAGGCACATGGGATCAGATGTTACAGTAAAGCCATGACTTCTCATGGCTTCTGCCAGGTGCACGGTGCTGAGACTTGTCCTGCCGCTGTGCCTACACCTGGACACCTGCAGAAGCCTCTGGTTTAAAGAGCCAGTTGCTGAATCTACATATTAGATGTCTAGGAGTCTAACCCACACAGGACAGGACGACCATAGTATGCTTGATGACCTCCCTCGTCTCCCCCCAACCTCTACAGTTGTATTTTAGCCTCTGAATCCCTAAGTTCTTGTGGAGATTAGCTGCAACTAATGAGTCTGGCAGCTGCTTTCTGTCCTATTCACACTAAGAACACATGCACAACCGGCCAACCTGAGCATGCATGTGTGTGTTAGGGAGATAGGGAGGTATCAGGGGAACCAGAGGTTTGCCCACTGCTATATACAGTGGGGCAAAAAAGTATTTAGTCAGTCAGCAATAGTGCAAGTTCCACCACTTAAAAAGATGAGAGGTGTCTGTAATTTACATCATAGGTAGACCTCAACTATGGGAGACAAACTGAGAAAAAAAAATCCAGAAAATCACATTGTCTGTTTTTTTAACAATTTATTTGCATATTATGGTGGAAAATAAGTATTTGGTCAGAAACAAACAATCAAGATTTCTGGCTCTCACAGACCTGTAACTTCTTTAAGAGTCTCCTCTTTCCTCCACTCATTACCTGTAGTAATGGCACCTGTTTAAACTTGTTATCAGTATAAAAAGACACCTGTGCACACCCTCAAACAGTCTGACTCCAAACTCCACTATGGTGAAGACCAAAGAGCTGTCAAAGGACGCCAGAAACAAAATTGTAGCCCTGCACCAGGCTGGGAAGACTGAATCTGCAATAGCCAACCAGCTTGGAGTGAAGAAATCAACAGTGGGAGCAATAATTAGAAAATGGAAGACATACAAGACCACTGATAATCTCCCTCGATCTGGGGCTCCTCGCAAAATCCCACCCCGTGGGGTCAGAATGATCACAAGAACGGTGAGCAAAAATCCCAGAACCACGCGGGGGGACCTAGTGAATGAACTGCAGAGAGCTGGGACCAATGTAACAAGGCCTACCATAAGTAACACACTACGCCACCATGGACTCAGATCCTGCAGTGCCAGACGTGTCCCACTGCTTAAGCCAGTACATGTCCGGGCCCATCTGAAGTTTGCTAGAGAGCATTTGGATGATCCAGAGGAGTTTTGGGAGAATGTCCTATGGTCTGATGAAACCAAACTGGAACTGTTTGGTAGAAACACAACTTGTCGTGTTTGGAGGAAAAAGAATACTGAGTTGCATCCATCAAACACCATACCTACTGTAAAGCATGGTGGTGGAAACATCATGCTTTGGGGCTGTTTCTCTGCAAAGGGGCCAGGACGACTGATCCGGGTACATGAAAGAATGAATGGGGCCATGTATCGTGAGATTTTGAGTGCAAACCTCCTTCCATCAGCAAGGGCATTGAAGATGAAACGTGGCTGGGTCTTTCAACATGACAATGATCTCAACCCTATAGAAAACCTTTGGAGGGAGTTGAAAGTCCATGTTGCCAAGCGAAAAGCCAAAAACATCACTGCTCTAGAGGAGATCTGCATGGAGGAATGGGCCAACATACCAACAACAGTGTGTGGCAACCTTGTGAAGACTTACAGAAAACGTTTGACCTCTGTCATTGCCAACAAAGGATATATTACAAAGTATTGAGATGAAATTTTGTTTCTGACCAAATACTTATTTTCCACCATAATATGCAAATAAAATGTTAAAAAAACAGACAGTGATTTTCTGGATTTTTTTTTCTCAGTTTGTCTCCCATAGTTGAGGTCTACCTATGATGTAAATTACAGACGCCTCTCATCTTTTTAAGTGGTGGAACTTGCACTATTGCTGACTGACTAAATACTTTCTTGCCCCACTGTAATGTGTATCTCCAGCCTTATAGCAATCCAGTGACCATGGGCATCTCCATTCTTAGAAGGGGTTGCCTAGATGGAACATCCCCTTTAGGAGGCATAATCATACACATTATGGCCATCTATCGGGCCCTATAGATTGTACAGAACCATAGAAGGGGCATCTGTACAGGGGTCCACAGATAAGAGGGTCACTGTCACCTGGAAAGAACCATGAGCGGATCCGAGCTCCATAGGAAGCTATTGGAGGTTATTCCAAACGCTTCGTGGTGTTCTGGACCCCAGGAAAATCCATCAGACACTTCATCATTCCTCTATCATAAACGATTCATGTGACTCTCCATCTGCGAGCCGGGTGTGAATATGTCCCACTCTATAGGATTCATGTATAGGGCAAAAACCTCCTGATCTCATGTGTTCCCTGCCAGATACATTATTATTATTTTTATTATTATACATTTTTATAGCGCCATTTATTCCATGGCGCTTTACATGTGATACATAGTTAGAGCCTGCCCCTCCAGTGCTGTCAGGATGGAGAGATCGTCTCTAATAGATTGTTTTATCTCCCTCCTGGGACGGGTGTTCAGTGCCAGCATCAGGCTGTCTGCCCGCACACAGCTACACTTATAAAATATGGATGCCTCACTAATGTTCCATGCCATGCGGTAATGTTTACAAACCTGGAGGTGCCAATGAGCTGAGCAAGACTAGAAACACAAGCGGCTTCCACCAGTCCCCAGCGCGCGGCCGCACCAGTCACACTACAAGTCCCAGGACGCCATGTGACGCATATTGCAGTCCTGATGCACTGTAACAATCATAAGCGTCAATCTATCATTGTTTATACATGCTCTGTACTGTAGGGGAATGTTCACATCTTTATACATGCTCTGTACTGTAGGGCGATGTTCACATCTAGATACATGCTCTGTACTGTAGGGGAATGTTCACATCTAGATACATGCTCTGTACTGTAGGGGAATGTTCACATCTTTATACATGCTCTGTACTGTAGGGCGATGTTCACATCTAGATACATGCTCTGTACTGTAGGGCGATGTTCACATCTAGATACATGCTCTGTACTGTAGGGCGATGTTCACATCTTTATACATGCTCTGTACTGTAGGGCGATGTTCACATCTAGATACATGCTCTGTACTGTAGGGGAATGTTCACATCTTTATACATGCTCTGTACTGTAGGGCGATGTTCACATCTAGATACATGCTCTGTACTGTAGGGCGATGTTCACATCTAGATACATGCTCTGTACTGTAGGGGAATGTTCACATCTAGATACATGCTCTGTACTGTAGGGCGATGTTCACATCTAGATACATGCTCTGTACTGTAGGGCGATGTTCACATCTAGATACATGCTCTGTACTGTAGGGCGATGTTCACATCTTTATACATGCTCTGTACTGTAGGGGAATGTTCACATCTTTATACATGCTCTGTACTGTAGGGCGATGTTCACATCTAGCTTTTTTAATGCGTTTTTTTTTTCTACATGAATAATGCAAACTATGGACAGAAAAACCCATTTTTTTAAGTGATGTTGATGCATTTTTTGTGGTGCCAAGACATTTTAATCTCAATGGAGAAAAACGGCCTTAAAAACACTGGAAGAATTGATATTGACGTTTTAAACAAATAACAGTGGTGCTGTATATGGCGACAGGTGTACTATATACATCTATATTATGGAATGTATAAAATATAAATATATATATATCATGGTAGGTGTACTATGTATAGTCGGGGGATATATTATATACATGTGGCAGTTGTCCTATATATGTAATATACTGCCAGGTATATTATATATGACAGCAGTTGTCCTATATATAATGGCAGGTATATTGTATATGACAGCAGGTGTACTTTATATATCTACATTATGGCAGCAGGAGTCCTATATATAATGGCAGGTATATTGCACCCGTGATTTCTGACCTTGTTATTACTGATAATTGAGCACAATGTGGAGGACAATAAACTAAGGTCGATATAACACATTAGTGGCAGCAGAGGGTATTGATCTCGGCAGGTAGATAGAAGATGGGACATTCTCTCCTGATAGAACGGTTCATATAAGTTACATTCACATTAACCTCACGACAAGCAGCAATAAAACATACACGGATAGGAATCCAGCTTCTTGTCAATGCTCCATTTATCGTTAGTTCCACAGTTATAATCGGACTTTAGTTTGCCGGGTGCCGTGGTCCATTGCACATGATTCTTTGTATCGTCCTCCCTGCAGTTTATTGTTAAGGGGATCACGCGCTCCAGTGTCACAAGAACAATGCAGAGCACTTATCCGCAACGCACAGGTCCTGCCTGCGTATTAAAGGGGCAGTACAGTGGTACGGCTGTACGGACGCATGGCTCTGGGGCATAACTATGATGGGTGCAGGGGCCGCAATAATACCTGGAGCCTAAGGGGCCCAACGTGTGCCTTTGGCCTCTATGGAAAGACCATTATTATTACAGACTTGGAATAATTGGGGAACCCATTGGAGCTTTTGCATTGGGGCCCACAAGCGTCAAGTCACGCCACTGCTTGTCCCCCCAAAAAAATAAATTAGATTTCATGTGCCAGTCATGGGAAATCAAGTGAGAAAAATCCGGCTCCAAGTGCACTGGGGGCGTGTCAATGCATTTAGACTTTTTTAGACTGACGCCCCCTGTGCACTTCAAGCCTGATTTACATATGATTTTTACACTAGATTTCTCATGACTGGAATGTCGGATCTCTACAAAAAAAGGCGACATTGTAATTGCGGGACATTCATCTAAACAGCCAAACTGCTACTTCATACGTAAAAATGCGCAGAGAGGTTCCATATACGTATACGGTCACATTGGATCGTGTGCCTGTCATCTCTATAACCTCTAAAACAAACCGGTCGTATGCCAACAGAATGGCTCCGAAAATTAGCAAACACTTTGTGTGTGAAATCCGTTCTCAGCTCCTGTCCAGAACAATGCATCTCCATGGTACAGGCACAAACCTCGTACTCTGATCCTGCAGCCAGAAAGCCCCGTCCTGGGAATTCTACCCAAAAAGGCCACTTTTCGGCTTCGTTTGTGATCCGGTTTCCCCTATATTTAACATGGGGGCGCATGGACATGCGTTTGCATGCATTTTGCGATGCATGCGTCTTTTTTGCCGCAAGCGTTAGGGCGCAGAGGACGCAGCAAGATGCATTTTTTTTTGCGTCCAAAATCCGGCAAAAAAAAGACGCATTTGCATGCGTTCTTGTTTGCGCTGTGCGTTGCGTCGCCGACGCAGCCCCGCACATCGCAAATGTGAACGTAGCCTTAGCAAATGGTATAGAAGTAGTGGAGAGATGGAAGTATGACTGCAAGATCAGACTACATGGTTATTTCATTGTCTGTCACCATGGTAACGTATAGATCTGCACAGCAGCTGTAAACACAGAACGGTAGCAATGGTTCAGGCTTTATTTATATTTTTGCAGGTTTGAAAAGAAAGGGAAAAAATAAATCTTCCTACAAAGAACACTTGCACTTCAACCATCCAGTAGGAAATCAACCACTCATAGTCAGAAAAAAAATCCACCTGCTCAGCCGTTGGCTTGTACTTGACGCAAGAAAACATTTCCTGTGCCAACATTGTCATCAGAGCTGTATGTAAGGGGGTCCGCTGATTTTAATTGCTAAGCCAGCCCCCCTTTTCATTATTGCTGATTCTTCAGTAAGGGAGGGTGCTGGCATAGCTACTGAAATAAGCAGCCAGCCTCCTTCACACAGAGCTATGATGACATGTTGCCACAGGAAACTCTACTGGAGCTGAAATCTTAAGACAAGGAACAGAGCACATGATAAAGCTGGGAATGATGGAATAACGCAGATCTTGGAACCCCATACTTCTCCATGAACTAGACTAGAAAAACGTTAGGATTGGGACATATATATTGTACGTGAAATTCTTTACCTCTGCCCCTGCCCACAGTTCCACCCTGGGAGGCGACAAAGCATTAATTTTTCATTAAATTTCATGTGACTCCAAGACTGCAGTGTAGTTTGGGCATAACAAATGTAATGCATGAGTTGGCGGCTGCTACATTGTTGCCATTTGCTCTGCAGTCCCAGCCAAAGGTAAAGAATCTTCTGCACACAATGTTATCAAGGCCTCGGAATTCAAACACAGCTGCAAGGAAAATCAGTTCCTTATTTGATAAGATATGAGACCAGTGTCCTTCCCGGGAAATGACATTGCCGACACAAAACCCTTGGACTTGAAAGCTTTTTCATGTTTTCTTTTTACACTTTTGTGTCCCAAACACTCAAATAAATAATTACTGGCGCTAACATTTCCCGATTAACCAATAGATAGTAAAAATACGATGCCTCACAAAAGAGTCCATGAAAAAATCTACTACATGGCTTTGTTCACACTTTGCAATTTTGCAGCTTTTTTTTTTTGCTGCTTTTCTTATGCAAATTTTAAGCTGCGTTTTACAGTACCAGCAAAGTCTGAGATTTCAGAAATCTCATGCACACACATTAATTTTACTTCCCAGACTGATTTGGAAAACTGCTGCCTTTTTTTAAATTGCAGAATGTCACTACTTTCAGCATTTTTTTCAGCATATTTGCAGCATTTCCTCACCCATAGGAAACAATGGGTAAGAGCAAAAGCGCAGCAAAAGTTGTAGGTACCTGTTTTTGCTGCGTTTTTGGTTCACAAACCTAAGGAAGTTAAATCGGGATTTTTTGGGCCACTAAACTTTATATCAACATGCACAGGATACAACAAAAAAGAAGCAAAAACTCAACAACACCTGCTTTTTAAGCAGCTCTTAACGCAGTTGAAAATTTGCACTAAACAAACGCAACGTGGGAAGATGGCCTAATGCTGCCCCAGGAAAAGAGTATCACTTCTATAGTACAGCCTCCAATGTATAAGACTATAGCTGCAATACTGCCCCTATGTACCAGAATATAACTACTATAATACTGCCCCTATGTACAAGAATATAACTACTATAATACTGCCCCTATGTTCAAGAATATAACTACTATAATACTGCCCCTATGTACAAGAATATAACTACTATAATACTGCCCCTATGTACAGGAACATAACTACTATAATAGTGCCCCTATGTACAAGAATATAACTACTATAATACTGCCCCTATGTACAAGAATATAACTACTATAATACTGCTCCTATGTACAAGAATATAACTACTATAATACTGTCCCTATGTTCAAGAATATAACTACTATAATACTGCTCCTATATACAGGAATATAACTACTATAATACTGCCGCTATGTACAAGAATATAACTACTATAATACTGCCCCTATGTACAAGAATATAACTACTATAATACTGCTCCTATATACAGGAATATAACTACTATAATACTGCCCCTATGTACAAGAATATAACTACTATAATACTGCCCCTATGTACAAGACTTTAACTACTATAATACTGCCCCTATGTACAGGAATATAACTACTATAATACTGCCCCTATGTACACGAATATAACTACTATAATACTGCTCCAATATACAAGAATATAACTACTATAATACTGCTCCTATGTACAAGAATATAACTACTATAATACTGCTCCTATGTACAAGAATATAACTACTATAATACTGCCCCCTACGTACAAGAATATAACTGCTATAATACTGCTCCAATATACAAGAATATAACTACTATAATACTGCCGCTATGTACAAGAATATAACTACTATAATACTGCCCCTATGTACAAGAATATAACTACTATAATTCTGCTCCTATGTACAAGAATATAACTACTATAATACTGCTCCTATGTACAAGAATATAACTACTATAATACTGCCCCTATGTACAAGAATATAACTACTATAATACTGCTCCTATGTACAAGAATATAACTACTATAATACTGCCCCTATGTACAAGACTATAACTACTATAATACTGCCCCTATGTACAAGAATATAACTACTATAATACTGCTCCTATGTACAAGAATATAACTACTATAATACCGCTCCCTATGTACAAGAATATAACTACTATAATACTGCTCCTATGTACAAGAATATAACTACTATAATACTGCTCCAATATACAAGAATATAGCTACTATAATACTGCTCCTATATACAGGAATATAACTACTATAATACTGCCGCTAAGTACAAGAATATAATTACTATAATACTGCCCCTATATACAAGAATATAACTACTATAATACTGCTCCTATATACATGAATATAACTACTATAATACTGCCGGTAAGTACAAGAATATAATTACTATAATACTGTCCCTATATACAAGAATATAACTACTATAATACTGCCCCTATGTACAAGAATATAACTACTATAACACTGCTCCTATGTACAAGAATATAACTACTATAATACTGCCCCTATGTACAAGAATATAACTACTATAATACTGCTCCTATATACAGGAATATAACTACTATAATACTGCCGCTATTTACAAGAGCGTAACTACAATTCCAATACTACCGCCCTCTATGTACAATAATATGGACTAGAAAGGGAGGAAACCTTTACATTCTGACTTTGCTGTGCTCCTTCAGCTGGTAGCTCAGAAATATACAGTTGATACAGTAGATATAAAGGTCCCCAGTAACTTAGTGTCTGCATTCCTGGCAGGATATGTTGTGTCTAACACTATAGCTTCATTGTGAGTTTTCAATGTTATGTTTATTTCTTAATACAAATGTATCTGACTAAATGTAGCAAATGTGCATCTAACTCAGGAGTTTTAAAGGGGTTGTCCGGAGATAGGCCAGAAGTAAACAGTAACTCTGACTGCAGACTGCTGAATTGTGGCAGCGCTAGATGTGCACACTGTCACAATTTCCCTGTATTCCCGATGCAAGGGGGAAATCGCACACTCACTAGACGCCTGCTCTTTTCTAAACCACATAGGAGTCTAATCGATACATGACTGCAAGTATAAACATCGCGTACATGTGGTCACATGACCAGTCTCGCACCCTGGGAATATGGAAGAATTGTGACAGAGCGCACACCATACACAGTCAAGATTCGGCAGTCTGCAATCATGTAGACGGCAGAGTTTTGTCCCAAGCATGGACATCACCTTTAAAGGAAATATTTGGTCCATACTACAAAACAGAAAAAGTAATTGTGTTCTACGCATGTCTCCTACACTGATATGGAACTGCAGGAATGGACTTTATTAAAGGATTGTTCTCATTTGTTGTCCTCGGGAGCGCAGGACTCCCGACCCAGCAGCTTCATGTGTCCGGGGACAGTACACTCCTGAAGATTGACAGCTCACACGAGCGGCATAGATGAGTTCAGGCTCTGCACTGTCCGATACTTCAGCAGAATCAAAGGTGCACAGTGATACTAAAGCTGGCCAAATCCTGCGATCTATATATACAATTATATACAGGAGATGCTCGGGTTATACCGGCTGTACATATATAATTATATACAGGAGATGCCCAGGTTATACCGGCTGTACATATATAATTATATACAGGAGATGCCCAGGTTATACCGGCTGTACATATATAATTATATACAGGAGATGCCCAGGTTATACCAGCTGTACATATACAACCACTGGCAGAAATTATGGAATCATCGGCCTTGGAGGATGTTCATTCAGTTGTTTAATATTGTAGAAAAAAGCCGATCATAGACGTGGCACAAAACTACAGTCATTTCAAATGGCAACTTTCTGGCTTTTATAAACACTAAAAGAAATCAAGAACAAAAAATGTGGTAGTCAGTAATGGTTATTTTTTTTTTAACCAAGCCTAGGGGAAAAATTATGGAATCACTCAATTCTGAGGAAAAAATTATGGAATCACCCTGTAAATTTTCATACCCAAAAATAACACCTGCATCAAATGAGATCTGCTCGTTAGTCTGCATCTAAAAAGAAGTGATCACACCTTGGAGAGCTGTTGCACCAAGTGGACTGACATGAATCATGGCTCCAACACAAGAGATGTCAATTGAAACAAAGGAGAGGATTATCAAACTGTTAAAAGAGGGTAAATCATCATGCAATGTTGCAAAAGATGTTGGTTGTTCCCAGTCAGCTGTGTCTAAAATCTGGACCAAATACAAACAACATGGGAAGGTTGTTAAAGGCAAACATACTGGTAGACCAAGGAAAACATCAAAGCGTCAAGACCGGAAACTTAAAGCAATATGTCTCCAAAACAGGAAATGCGCAACAAAACAAAGGAGGAACGAATGGGAGGAAACTGGAGTCAACGTCTGTGACCGAACTGTAAGAAATCACCTAAACAGAAAAAAACAAGGTTACAATGAGCTAAGGAGAAGCAATTGTGGACTGTGGATGACTGGATGAAAGTCATATTCAGTGATGAATCGCAAATCTGCATTGGGCAAGGTGATGATGCCGGAACTTTTGTTTGGTGCCGTTCCAATGAGATTTATAAAGATGACTGCCTGAAAAGAACATGCAAATTTCCACAGTCATTGATGATATGGGGCTGCATGTCAGGTAAAGGCACTGGGGAGATGGCTGTCATTACATCTTCAATAAATGCACAAGTTTATGTTGATATTTTGGACACTTTTCTTATCCCATCAATTGAAAGGATGTTTGGGGATAATTAAATCATTTTCCAAGATGATAATGCATCCTGCCATACAGCAAAAACTGTGCAAACATTCCTGGAAAATAGACACATAAGGTCAATGTCATGGCTGCAAATAGTCCGGATCTCAGTCCAACTGAAAATCTTTGGTTGAAGTTGAAGAAAATAGTCGATGACAAGAATCCAACCTGCAAAGCTGATCTGGCAACAGCAGAGAACGTTGGAGCCAGATTGATGAAGAGTCCTGTGTGACCCTCATTAAGTCCAGGCCTCAGAGACTGCAAGCTGGAATAAAGGCCAGAGGCGGTGCAACAAAATACTAGTGATGTGTTGGAGGGTTTTTGTTTGTTTATTGTTGATGATTCCATAATTTTTTCCTCAGAATTGAGTGAGTCCATAATTTTTCCCCTATGCTTAGCTAAAAAAAAAAGTAACCATTACTGACTGCCACATTTTTAATTCTTGATTTCATTTAGTGTTTCTTAACACCTTCACGACATGCGCCGTACTAGTACTGCGCATGCCGTGTCACCCCCTTTGATGTGGGCTCTGGCGGTGAGCCCACATCAAAGTCGCGACATGTCAGCTGTTTTGTACAGCTGACATGTGCGCGCAATAGCGGCGGGTGAAATCGCTATTCACCTGCCGCTATTAACCTGTTAAATGCCGCTGTCAAACACAGACAGCGGCATTTAACCGGTGCTTCCGGCCGGGCGGCCGGAAATGATGTCATCGCCGACCCCCGTCACATGATCGGGGGTCGGCAATGCATCAGGAAGGTAACCACAGAGGTCCTTGAGACCTCTATGGTTACTGATGCAGGCCTGCTGTGAGCGCCACCCTGTGGTCGGCGCTCACAGCACACCTGCATTTCAGCTACATAGCAGCGATCTGATGATCGCTGCTATGTAGCAGAGCCGATCAGGCTATGCCAGCTTCTAGAGAAGACACAAAAGAGAATGGTAAAACCAAAAACACTCAGTTTGAAAAAATGTTTGCAGTAATCCGCAAGTGCTAGTAAAAGATGTAAATAACAGGGTATTTGGTTGATACGTTTTTTGCTGTTCTGCCCTGTATGCACATATGGATTTTTCCTCTCTGAACCCTGTTCACACAGGTAATATACAGATGATCAGGTTTTTAAATACATCAGATAGGGATTGCATACATTAGTTAGGACTGCTCTGATATGGGTATACCGTGAAGATTGGTAGAGCAGCTTAGTATACATTTTTTGCAAAAAACGTATCAACCAAATACCCTGTTATTTACATCTTTTACTAGCACTTGCGGATTACTGCAAACATTTTTTCAAACTGAGTGTTTTTGGTTTTACCATTCTCTTTTGTGTCTTCAGGTTTCTTGGTGGTGTGTGAACATGTTCTTACAGACTTGTTCACTGTGCAAGTAGCCCATGTGTTCCTGTTTCTATGCCAGCTTCTAGCCTCCCATGGAGGCTATTGAAGCATGGCACAAGTAAAAAAAAAAAAATGTTTTTAAAAATATATAAAAAATATAAAAGTTTAAATCACCCCCCTTTCGCCCCATCCTAAATAAAACAATTTAAAAAAAAACAAAAAACTACACGTATTTGGTATCGCCGCGTTCAGAATCGCCCGATCTATCAATAAAAAAAAGCATTAACCTGATCGCTAAACAGCGTAGCTAGAAAAAAATCCGAAACGCCAGAATTACGTTTTTTTGGTCGCCGTGACATTGCATTAAAATGCAATAACGGGCGATCAAAAGAACGTATCTGCACCGAAATGGTATCATTAAAAACGTCAGCTCGGCACGCAAAAAATAAGCCCTCACCCGACCCCAGATCACGAAAAATGGAGACGCTTCGGGTATCGGAAAATGGCACTTTTTTTTTTTTTTTTTTTAAGCAAAGTTTCAATTTTTTTTCACCACTTGGATAAAAAATAACCTAGACATGTTAGAGGTCTAGGAACTCGTAATGACCTAGAGAATCACAATGGCAGGTTAGTTTTAGAATTTAATGAACCTAGCAAAAAAGCCAAGCAAAAAACAAGTGTGAGATTGCACTTTTTTTGCAATTTCACCGCAATTTTTTTCCCGTTTTCTAGTAAAAGACATGGTAAAACCAATGTTGTTGTTCAAAAGTACAACTTGTCCTGCAAAAAATAAGCCCTCACATGACCATATTGACGGAAAAATAAAAAAGTTATGGCTCTGGGAAGGAGGGAAGTAAAAAATGAAAACGCAAAAACGAAAAAGGGCCGCGACTTGAAGGGGTTAAAGCCAGAAAGTTGCCATTTGAAATGACTTTAGTTTTGTGCCATGTCTGTGATCTGATTATTTTTTCTACAAAATTAAACAACTGAATGAACATCCTCCAAGGCCGGTGATTCCATAATTTTTGCCAGGGGTTTTAGAATTACAGAAGTGTTCAGAATCCCAGCCGTCCAATATCACTGACCAGATTAATCGCTGGTTTTGCTATAAATTCTATCACCACATGTCACACAATTTACCAGTTGGTGCAGGAGGTTCTAATAAACCCCCAGACTCCACATTCATGATCTGCAGGTTTCTGATTCCGTGTATTAGAATGATTAATTGAAAGGGGAAAGTGTTCAGAATAATATCAGTGTGGAGATCAATTAGTGACGTCAATCATTCTGGGAAGACAAGGGGTGAATCCGGAGGCTGTTATATAAGGGTGAAGCCAGGACATGTTGTACATGCAGTTCCACAATCAGTGATGGTTTGGGGAGCCATGTCCTCTGCTGGTGTAGGACCACTGTGTTCTATCAAGACCAAAGTCAGCGCAGCCGTCTACCAGGACATTTTAGAGCACTTCATGCTTCCCACTGCCGACAAGCTTTTTGGAGATGGAAACGTCATTCTCCAGCAGGACTTGGCCCCTGTCCACACTGCCAAAAGTACCAATACCTGGTGTAAAAACAACAGTATCTCTGGGCTTGATTGGCAGCAAACTTGCCTGATCTTAACCCCATAGAGAATCTATGGAATATTGTCAAGAGGAAGATGAGACACCAGACCCAACAATGCAGACGAGCTGAAGGCTGCTATCAAAGCAACCTGGGCTTCCATAACCCCTCAGCAGCGCCACAGGCTGATCGCCTCCATGCCACGCCGCAGTAATGCCGTAATTGATGCAAAAGGAGCCCGACCAAGTACTGAGTGAAATCACTTTTCAAGCTGGTGTTATAAAGTATTCTAATTTACTGAGATAATGACTTTTGGGTTTTCATTGGCTGTAAGCCATAACCATCAACATTAACAGAAATAAACACGTGAAATAGATCACTCTGTGTGTAATGACTCTCTATAGAATATGAGTTTCACTTTTTGATGATATTCTAATTTTGTGGGATGCACCTGTATATAATTATATACAGGAGATGTCAAGTCAGGTTATACCAGCTGTACATACGGTATATATTACTTACAGTAGATACCCAGGTTATACAAGCTGTATGTATATCATTATATACAGGCGATACCCAGGTTATAGCAGCTGAACATATTCAGGCGATACCCAGGTTATACCAGCTGTACATATATAATTATATACAGGAGATGCCCAGGTTATACCAGCTGTACATATATAATTATATACAGGAGATGCCCAGGTTATACCAGCCGTACAGTACATATATAATTATATACAGGAGATACTCAGGTTATCCCAGCTGTATATATATCATTATATACAGGAGATACCTAGGTTATACCAGCTGTTCATATATCATTATATACAGGAAATGCCCAGGTTATACCAGCTGTACATGTATAATTATATACAAGAGATGCCCGGGTTATACCAGCTGTACATATATCATTATATACAGGAGATACTCAGGTTATACCAGCTGTATATATATATCATTATATACAGGAGATACCCAGGTTATACCAGCTGTTCATATATCATTGTATACAGGAAATGCCAAGGTTATACCAGCTGTACATGTATAATTATATACAGGAGATGCCCGGGTTATACCGGCTGTACATACTGTATATAATTATAAACAGGAGATGCCCAGGTTATACCAGCTGTACAGTACATATATAATTATATACAGGAGATGCCCAGGTTATACCAGCTGTACATGTATAATTATATACAGGAGATGCCCGGGTTATACCAGCTGTACATATATAATTATAAACGGGAGATGCCCAGGTTATACCAGCTGTACAGTACATATATAATTATATACAGGAGATGCCCAGGTTATACCAGCTGTACATAATAATAATAATAATAATTTTTATTTATATAGCGCCAACATATTCCGCAGCGCTTTACAAATTATAGAGGGGACTTGTACAGACAATAGACATTACAGCATAACAGAAATACAGTTCAAAATAGACACCAGGAGGAATGAGGGCCCTGCTGCTCGCAAGCTACAAACTATGAGGAAAAGGGGAGACACGAGAGGTGGATGGTAACAATTACTATAGTTATTCGGACCAGCTATAGTGTAAGGCTCAGGTGTTCATGTAAAGCTGCATGAACCAGTTAACTGCCTAAGTATGTAGCAGTACAGACACAGAGGGCTAATACTGCATAAAGTGAATGAGAACATGATGCGAGGAACCTGATTGTTTTTTTTTTTATAAATAGGCCACACAGGGATCGTTAGGTTAATGCATTGAGGCGGTAGGCCAGTCTGAACAAATGAGTTTTTAGGGTACGCTTAAAACTGCGGGGACTGGGGATTAATCGTATTAACCTAGGTAGTGCATTCCAAAGAATCGGCGCAGCACGTGTAAAGTCTTGGAGACGGGAGTGGGAGGTTCTGATTATTGAGGATGCTAACCTGAGGTCATTAGCGGAGCGGAGGGCACGGGTAGGGTGGTAGACTGATACCAGGGAGGAGATGTAGGGTGGTGCTGAGCCATGGAGTGCTTTGTGGATGAGGGTAGTAGTTTTGTACTGGATTCTGGAGTGGATGGGTAGCCAGTGTAATGACTGGCACAGGGTAGAGGCATCGGTGTAACGGTTGGTGAGGAATATGATCCTGGCTGCAGCATTCAGGACAGATTGGAGCGGGGAGAGTTTGGTAAGAGGGAGGCCGATTAGTAGAGAGTTACAATAGTCCAGACGAGAATGAATAAGTGAGACAGTAAGAGTTTTTGCAGAGTCGAAAGTAAGAAAAGGGCGAATTCTAGAAATGTTTTTGAGATGCAGGTAAGAAGAGCGAGCCAGTGATCGGATGTGGGGGGTGAATGAAAGCTCGGAATCAAGGATGACCCCAAGGCAGCGGGCATGTTGCTTTGGAGTAATGGTGGAACCGCACACGGAGATGGCAATGTCAGGCAAAGGTAGGTTAGTAGAGGGAGAAAACACGAGGAGTTCAGTTTTTGACAGGTTTAGCTTCAGATAGAGGGAGGACATGATGTTAGAGACAGCGGTAAGACAATCCCTGGTGTTTTCTAAAAAGGTCGGCATGATAACAGGAGAAGAAGTGTATAATTGGGTGTCGTCAGCATAGAGATGGTACTGGAAACCAAATCTACTGATTGTTTGTCCAATAGGGGCAGTATACAACGAGAAGAGAAGGGGGCCTAGGACTGATCCTTGAGGAACCCCAACAGTAAGGGGAAGGTGAGAGGAGGCGGAACCAGCAAAACATACAGTGAAGGATCGGTTAGAGAGATAGGAGGAGAACCATTATATACAGGAGATACCCAGGTTATACCAGCTGTACATATATAATGATATACAGGAGATACCCAGGTTATACCAGCATGGTCTATTGTCTGGTCCATGGAAAATGATATTTTTTTAAAGTCCTAGGACCTGTAGTATGGGTAATTTCAGAGAATGTTTCTGCCCCCTGTAAGTGAAGGGGTTAACAGGTCAGCTCCTTGGACCTCCCCACCCCGCTGTTGAGTGATTCTGCTGGAATGCAGCCCAATGTTTGCTCTTTATTTAAAGGTGGAGATCCACCTAGAAACTCCATGGCCGTCTCATAATAACAGCCTTCTCCATGTCAACTCCTCATTGAGGTTCAAAAGTCCAACTGGTTCAGCGCAGAGATTAGGCCGAGGAATCTGAGCGGCTGATCGATACCTGCAACACATCCAGTTAAGTCTACCTGATGACAGCCATGTCCTACAGCAATGTGATATCCCAGCAGGATGCGCATCGTGGACCCGGAGCGCTCCACTCCAGTCACTATTATTACATTTATTTACCAAAAATGCAACTTCTGTGTTAAAAAAAAAATCCAGGGCCATGATGTGTTTTTTACACACCAGCAGAATAGTGAGTGCAGCTCTGGAGTATAATACAGGATGTAACTCAGGATCAGTAATGTAATGTATGTACACAGTGACTGCACCAGCAGAATAGTGAGTGCAGCTCTGGAGTATAATACAGGAGGTAACTCAGGATCAGTAATGTAATGTATGTACACAGTGACTGCACCAGCAGAATAGTGAGTGCAGCTCTGGAGTATAATACAGGATGTAACTTAGGATCAGTAATGTATGTACACAGTGACTGCACCAGCAGAATAGTGAGTGCAGCTCTGGAGTATAATGCAGGATGTAACTCAGGATCAGTAATGTAATGTATGTACACAGTGACTGCACCAGCAGAATAGTGAGTGCAGCTCTGGGGTATAATACAGGATGTAACTCAGGATCAGTAATGTATGTACACTGTGACTGCACCAGCAGAATAGTGAGTGCAGCTCTGGAGTATAATACAGGATGTAACTCAGGATCAGTAATGTAATGTATGTACACAGTGACTGCACCAGCAGAATAGTGAGTGCAGCTCTGGGGTATAATACAGGATGTAACTCAGGATCAGTAATGTAATGTATGTGCACAGTGACTGCACCAGCAGAATAGTGAGTGCAGCTCTGGAGTATAATACAGGATGTAACTCAGGATCAGTAATGTAATGTATGTGCACAGTGACTGCACCAGCAGAATAGTGAGTGCAGCTCTGGAGTATAATACAGGATGTAACTCAGGATCAGTGATGTAATGTATGTACACAGTGACTGCACCAGCAGAATAGTGAGTGCAGCTCTGGGGTATAATACAGGATGTAACTCAGGATCAGTAATGTAATGTATGTACAAAGTGACTGCACCAGCAGAATAGTGAGTGCAGCTCTGGAGTTTAATACAGGAGGTAACTCTGGACCAGTAATGTATGTACACAGTGACTGCACCAGCAGAATAGTGAGCGCAGCTCTGGAGTATAACTCAGGATTAATAATCATACCCCCTTTCCCATTTTGCGTGTTGGCTTCCTACAGATGGGCACTGGGACCACCACTCTCCTGCTCGCTGTGTTTAGCAGGGTCTCTCTCAGCAGACCCCTTCTGCCGTTTATCGCACTGTTGTGTCCGTGTGCTGTAGGGACCTCCGTACTCCAGCATTTGGGGGCTGGCGCGTCCCCTTATTCCTACCCCCTGTGGACAGATCTTTGGTCTTTAATAAAAGATTGTTTTACCTGTTACTTCTATGTGGGGAGAGGTGGGTGACTACTCTCTCATGTACAATGGTCCCCAGAGGGGTTGTCACTAACCCCCGTCTTTGGCCGTTTAGCTGTTATGACCCAATAAAGAGCAATTGATGAATATTTCTGAAGGCCTCAGTGTGACCTGATATGGCCGCTGAACACATGACCCCGGATGACTGCTCGCGATAACTAATGAGTTTATTAATGATAACATGTCCTAATCCCAATCTCTGAACACATCAGGCGGTGCAGCTTCTCTGCGTTATCTCATCTGCTACATAGTTATTAATGATAATATTAAGCTAAACCTGAGACCTGCTGCAACGGGCGGCTCCAGCATGGAGGGCACCATTGTAATACCGTGTTCCTCCAGTAGTGGCCACTGCTGAAGGATCCTGCAGCTTTTCTTTGCTGAATCCAATGATCGCCGGAGGATTTAACTGCTGGATTTGCAATGATCAAATAAAAATTAGCGGGTCCTCATGTAGAGATGGGGATGTGCTAATGAGCCAATATGGAGGCACACATAAGCACATTCATTTAGACTTTTCAACGGGCATTTTGCTTTGTGGCACAATTGCAATATTTTGCATCAATCACTGTAAATGACTGCACCATGTGAATATACCTACTGATAGGCTGCATGTCATAGTGCCAAGATGGCAAACCCATGCATAATATGTGTGGCCCCAGAAGTGACCTCCCATTTCTCAACATGATCTAAAGGAGGCCTCATTCTTATCTTTCTTCCACTCATTCGAGAACATTATTGCAGCGGATAACAGGGGACACCTGAGCGCATTCACCTGCACCGCAGAGGTCACATAGATGTTCAGCATAGTGTCCCTTTAAATGCCGTTGCCTCTAAGGATGCACAGTGTAAGGCCCCTGCCAGCGCGCACCGTCAAGTGGAACAGTAAGGCCCAGGCAGGCTGGTTACTCTTCTACTGACCTGGAACCGGACCCACTGAGTAAACACATCGACGACGGACATTTTTCACCTAGAATTGGTGTTTTTAAGTTTGAGCTGAAACAAAGTAAACAGCAAGAGAAAAATGTTCACCTTCCTCAATGTGTCTGAATGGAAAAAGGGCCCATCAGACTGTTTGCTAGCTAAAAATAATATTTGCCTCCCCAAGGTGCAATTCACTCCATGCCCTCTCACACAATGAGATGTCCCCTGAGCTCAGGACCCCAGAAGATACTGAACAAAATGCTGACATCTTGGAAGGAACAATCAAGACAATGCCATTGTGATCACACTGTAGGTCCTTACATAGAGAATGGCTTAAAGGGCAATTCCAGAATGTCATGTCATTGCCGGAATAGCTCCGTTATCTGTAGGATCAGTCTAGTAATGGTACAGGGTGGAGATGGAATAAATGTAATATTTGCAGTGCCCCACAAAGGGCAAACTCACAAGTACAATATCCCAAGACGACAGTTACCAAATGTTACACCCAAAAGGGACAGATTTCCTTCAGATGTTGTCAAGAAGATTAGAGAGAGGTTTACATTCTTAATCAAGAGGGGTTGTCCAGTTTCAACAATTACTGCTCCAAAGGCTCAGGAAGGCAATTTACCACATCCTGAAGCTGAGCTTTTACTACCTTCCCAGAGTGCAGTACTGCCTATTGATACTGGCCTAGTCATTGGATCCAGTGCTGCCCTACAAAGCTGCTCCGGTCTTTTGGTCCAGTGCTGCCTCTCACTGCTGCTTTTGTCTTAGGTTCCACTGCTCTTTTGGTCCAGTGCTGCCTCTTGCCGATGCTCCGGTCTTTTGGTCCAGTGCTGCCTCTTGCCGATGCTCCGGTCTTTCGGTCCAGTGCTGCCTCTTGCCGATGCTCCGGTCTTTCGGTCCAGTGCTGCCTCTTGCCGATGCTCCGGTCTTTCGGTCCAGTGCTGCCTCTTGCCGATGCTCCGGTCTTTTGGTCCAGTGCTGCCTCTTGCCGATGCTCCGGTCTTTTGGTCCAGTGCTGCCTCTTGCCGATGCTCCGGTCTTTTGGTCCAGTGCTGCCTCTTGCCGATGCTCCGGTCTTTTGGTCCAGTGCTGCCTCTTGCCGATGCTCCGGTCTTTTGGTCCAGTGCTGCCTCTTGCCGATGCTCCGGTCTTTTGGTCCAGTGCTGCCTCTTGCCGATGCTCCGGTCTTTTGGTCCAGTGCTGCCTCTTGCCGATGCTCCGGTCTTTTGGTCCAGTGCTGCCTCTTGCCGATGCTCCGGTCTTTTGGTCCAGTGCTGCCTCTTGCCGATGCTCCGGTCTTTCGGTCCAGTGCTGCCTCTTGCCGATGCTCCGGTCTTTCGGTCCAGTGCTGCCTCTTGCCGATGCTCCGGTCTTTCGGTCCAGTGCTGCCTCTTGCCGATGCTCCGGTCTTTTGGTCCAGTGCTGCCTCTTGCCGATGCTCCGGTCTTTTGGTCCAGTGCTGCCTCTTGCCGATGCTCCGGTCTTTCGGTCCAGTGCTGCCTCTTGCCGATGCTCCGGTCTTTCGGTCCAGTGCTGCCTCTTGCCGATGCTCCGGTCTTTCGGTCCAGTGCTGCCTCTTGCCGATGCTCCGGTCTTTTGGTCCAGTGCTGCCTCTTGCCGATGCTCCTGTCTTTTGGTCCAGTGCTGACTCTCACTGGGGCTCCTGTCTTTTGGTACAGTGCTGACTCTCACTGGTGCTCCTGTTTTTTGTTCTTGCACTGCTTCTCACCCGTGCTCCTGTCTTTTGGTCCAGTGCTGCCACTCACCGTGGTGCTCCGGTTCATGTGTCCAGGGCTGCCTTTCACTGCTGCTCCTGTCTTTTGGTCCAGTACAGCCTCTTGCCCATGCTCCTGTCTTTGGGTCCAGGGCTACCTTTCACTGCTGCTCCTGTGTTTTGTTCTAGCACTGCTTCTCACCCATGCTCCTGTCTTTTGGTCCAGTTCGGCCTCTTGCCTGTGCACTAGTCTTTGGGTCCAGTGCTGCCCTACAAAGCTGCAACTGTCTCTTGGTCCAGTGCTGCCACTCACCGGTGCTCTGGTCTTTTGGTCCAGTGCTGCCACTCACCGGTGCTCTGGTCTTTTGGTCCAGTGCTGCCACTCACCGGTGCTGTGGCCTTTGGGTCCAGCACTGCCTCTCACATCTGCTCTAGTCTTTTGGGTCCAGCACTGCCTCTCACATCTGCTCTAGTCTTTTGGGTTCCGTGTTGCCTCTCATCACTGTTTCGGTCTGTGTTGATTGGCTGCAGCGGTGAAGTCACATGGAAAGCAGTGGAGGCAATCTCTGAGCTCTGCAGCCCTCTCACTCCAAAGGGCACAAGCAAACACCAGAGTAGCAGCAAGAGGCAGCACTGGATTAGTAAAAGATCAGTTTTCGGTGAGGAGTGTGACCCCTTGAGCCTTTGGAGCAATAATTTTTGAAACCCGACAAGTCATTTAAATAAAGCTTAATCCTTAGTTTATTACAAAGCTGTAAGAAATTATATTTTCTTATTCTTCAAATTCAAGATCTTTGTGTGCTATTGGTGAAGCAGAACGTTTTTGTTCCTTTTTGGGGAATTAATTCTGTATAGAGCAAGGCTTGTCAGAGCTGAGAAGTGGAGACAATTGTATCCGGACGACTCCATGCTCTGTGAGTTAAACACATCAACAGCAGATGCACAGAGCTCCCTGCCAGATTGCCACAATGTATCAGGCTGGTTATCTCACAGAGCATTGTCTGCACTGGAGATATGGCTATGCACATTTCTGAGCTGAGAGCAGGACTAGCTATGTAGAATAAAAAAAAAACATATAAAACAAAAGAATCAAGTTCCTCACCAAAAATACATGCATTACTCATAAATAAAAACCTACATATAGAAAAACCTGCACATAAAGTATCCATAACAGAATAATAACCCAACAAATTTATTCGGCTGGTTTCTTTTTAAATTCTTTTTATACAAATATTATTTTCTATACAAATCTATATTTACATCCTGAGAAATAATTACGGTATATGAATTGCTCAGTGATTCATAGTAACCTGCAAAAAGCACCTGAACTAAAATACCATTTTTCCAGCATAAAATGAGGCCCTGTACAGATATGAGGTTATGGCTGCTAAAACGTGGAGAAGTGGGAATGTAGAAAAGTTACCGTATCTGGTAATTAATTTCTACCCAGAGATAAGAGAAACGAGAAGAAAATACCGTGATAGCATTCGATGGAAGGAAATGAGTAATGACCAACACAATGACATAGACGTCACAAAACGAACAATCTTTGGGCGCAGCACAAGTTATATGGTAGGAAAAAGGCAAAAAAAAAAAAGGTCCCCCCCTCAGGGGCGAGTCTAGAATTTAAAGTGGGGCACAGTAAAGCTCATAGTGCCCCTCCTGCGGCCACTACCTAGGGGTATTTTCAAGTTTGGAAGTTCATCTATAATTAATGAAATAAAGGATACATTTTTTATCGTTGGGGGTCCGACTGCTGGGACCCCCACTGATCCCGGGAACCAGAGCTCTGAAGAGCCACGTGTGAATGGGGTGGTGGTTGATCATGCCCATACCCACTATAGTCATTCTTATGGGAGGGCAGAAGACCAGATGAGCGTTGCATTTTGCTAGCTTTAGCGGTCTCATTAAGAATGATCGACCGCCGCACCATTAACAGGGAATTTAAAAGCCCCTTTTCTAAGGATTGGTGGAATTCCCAGCGGTGGGACCCCCAACGATCTTTCACACTTGACTACCCATTTCAACAAAACGGTAGTAATGTAAAAATCTGTATAAGGCTGCTTTCACACATCAGGTTTTTTGTTTCATGCTAAATCCGGCTCTCGGGATAAAAACCGGATCTGGTTTTTCCCCCATTGACTTGTATTAGCGCCGGATTGCACCGGATGGCCCAGCGTTCCTTCCGGTTTGATGCCGGATCCGGCGTACACTCGATTCCGGCGTCTGGAAAAAAACGTCTACTATAACGTTTTTTGTCTCCGGCAAAAAAGCCTGAAGCGCTAGAATGGAAGCCTATGGGAGCCGGAAGGTGCCGGATGCAGAAAATGGCGGATCCGGCGGCCTGATCCGGTTTTTTAAACTGAGCATGCTCCAATTTTTTTTTTTATCCAATAATCTAGATAGGCTAGCCGGATCCGTAAAAAAACCGGATCCGTCGCATCAGTTTTTCACAATCTGCGCTGGATCCAGTTTTTCCAAAATTCGAATTTTCCTGTGTCGGGCTGTAAAGCAACTAGCTGCAGCAGGAGCCTCTCCCCTTTTTGCTATGTGTAATAGAACAAAGCTCCGGTTTGCTGTATCCTCATTTCTAGGTTTAGTTTTCCTTTAAGTTGCCATCTTCTGCCATACTGTTATAAATCAGATCTTCAATCCCTTTGCAGAAAAACTGGATAACAACCAATATGGCTGCCATCAAATCCCCCACAGGATTCCCAGAGGCCTCAATAGAAGCTGTTGCACGCAGACGAATGATGGCTTCATTACAGCCTGAGATATTGTAGGGCTCCCAAAGATGTTTACGGGGCCAAACGATGCAGTCTATGGGCCCCTAATACAGGGAATAATGGACGACCAACTGGACTCTTGGAAAAGTTTGTAAGGCTGAAACTTTCTGTACAGCAGCTTATCTGGAAGGGTTCTCGAGCCCGAGGATCTTGGGGCGGCATGGAGTGGTTTGACCTGTAGACGGTGACATGACCGGGGCCCAATGTTCAGGCGGTGTTGTGCTCGCCAGAAGTTGCTTGTCATCACACAGATTTCCCAGAAAAATATATTTCCAATCACAATGTAAAAAAGAAGAACAAGACACGTTTACCGTATGTACCTGTCATTCCTATTTTGGGAGTAAATATCGCCCTGATTCGCCCATAATCCGCCCCCTTGTGAAAGAAAAAGCTACAAAGCCTAAAATAACGAGATCATTACTTCTGGTCAGTGCGGAGCGACCACAGGACAAGCGCGGTGGTTTCTGACCATGTGTTACCAGATGCAAGAAGAACTTGGCGGTTTCTGTGTTTTTTTGCTATTTCCGCAGGTGACGTCTCAAAATAAATGTTATTATTTTTAAGGAGCTGCTGTCGCTCAGTCACGTCGCCCTTCCAAGACACTATTACATTTTTTAAGACTTCCCTGCGCAAACATTGAGAAATCGTGAAGGCGTTATTTTTGCAGTGACATACTCAATGCTTCCTTTAGGAAAATTGCAACTCCAGGTTTAACAGTGTAAAATTTAATGTCTTTTCCTCTAGTCACATCCACAGCTGCACTCCAGAATATTCCTTGAAACAAGTAACAGTTTATATCCACTCTGTCTGCTACTTGGCATGAGGTTTATCTCAGCAAAAAATGTAAAGTGATTACAATCTGCCATAATCTGAAAACATATGAGGCCATGGAATGAAATGGGAGGCTATATAATGGCAGGAGGGTAGATGACGACGGCACAGAAGGGTATACAGTGACACAGGGTATATGATGGCACAGGAGGGTATATGATGATGATGAGGATAACACAGGAGGGTATACAGTGACACAGGAGGGTATATGATGGCACAGGAGGGTATATGATGGCACAGGAGGGTATATGATGGCACAGGAGGGTATACAGTGACACAGGAGGGTATATGATGGCACAGGAGGGTATATGATGGCACAGGAGGGTATATGATGGCACAGGAGGGTATATGATGGCACAGGAGGGTATATGATGATGATGACGACAACACAGGAGGGTATATGATGAGGATAACACAGGAGGGTATACAGTGACACAGGAGGGCATGTGCTGATACTGGAGGGCATGTGATGGCACAGGAGTATATATGATGACACAGGAGTATATATGATGACGCAGGAGTATATATGATGACGCAGGAGGGTATATGATGGCACAGGAAGGTATATGATGATGATGATGACGACGATAACACTGGAGGGCATGTGCTGATACTGGAGGGTATATGATGACACAGGAGTATATATGATGACACAGGAGTATATATGATGACGCAGGAGTATATATGATGACGCAGGAGGGTATATGATGGCACAGGAGTATATATGATGACACAGGAGTATATATGATGACGCAGGAGGGTATATGATGATACAGGAGGATATATGATGGCACAGGAAGGTATATGATGATGATGATGACGACGATAACACTGGAGGGCATGTGCTGATACTGGAGGGTATATGATGACACAGGAGTATATATGATGACACAGGAGTATATATGATGACGCAGGAGTATATATGATGACGCAGGAGGGTATATGATGACACAGGAGTATATATGATGACACAGGAGTATATATGATGACAAAGGAGTATATATGATGACGCAGGAGGGTATATGATGGCACAGGAGTATATATGATGACGCAGGAGGGTATATGATGACACAGGAGTATATATGATGGCACAGGAGTATATATGATGACACAGGAGGGTATGTGATGACGCAGGAGGGTATATGATGACACAGGAGGATATATGATGGCACAGGAGTATATATGATGACGCAGGAGGGTATATGATGACACAGGAGTATATATGATGACACAGGAGTATATATGATGACGCAGGAGGGTATGTGATGACGCAGGAGGGTATATGATGACACAGGAGGATATATGATGGCACAGGAGTATATATGATGACACAGGAGTATATATGATGACAGAGGAGGGTATGTGATGACGCAGGAGTGTATATGATGACGCAGGAGGGTATACAGTGACACAGGAGGGTATATGATGATGATAACGATAACACAGGAGGGCATGTGCTGATACTGGAGGGCATGTGATGGCACAGGAGTATATATGATGACACAGGAGGGTATATGATGACACAGGAGTATATATGATGGCACAGGAGTATATATGATGACGCAGGAGTATATATGATGACACAGGAGTATATATGATGACACAGGAGGGTATATGAGACGGATTTGGTTGTAGATTCCACCACAATTATGGATCTTTTGGAGAGATCTTGGTACTGGATCTCTCTGATCACCTTATTGCTGGCGATCTTCCTGTTACTTATCAACAACATCCATGAACAACTTTCATTTCATTATACAGTTTGAATCCCTTTAAATGTCATTCTTCACTGACCGCAAGTAGAGATCCTGAAAATAGTGAGGAATGGAACCAGCAATATATTGGAAATCTTCTATGAATTGTGTCCCGTTGGCTTATGATCAGTCAGTAACTAGGTGATTGGGTGCCAGTAAATCGGGGGGCACTGGAGGGACCAGGCTTCCATGGCTTCAGGGCTCTGCTGACGTCTGCACTTTCAGGGAGGGAGCGGCCGCGCGGTTCAGGTGACGGACTTGTGTGACCTGGCGACACGAGACATTGTCACATGACATTGGAGGAGCGCGTCACCTCCGCATATATTATGGTTAATTGCCCTGAACCTGCAATAAGAGCAGCAGATCAAAGGCTCGCCTTCTGCAGAAGTCCTAATCACTTTTTGATTAATTTCTTTTTAACTACACATTTTGGATAAAAGGAATTATCACAGTCACAAAATATTCGATGCAACGTTCAAAAGACATGTCGCCCGCGGGGCAAATGGAAATTCATGTTCTGGCTTTGTGCCAATGTGTTTTGTTTTCCTGGTTTGGGAAGTGATGTGCTGGGATCCGGCAAGAAGCTTTAATTGTAGACAAAAGAAGCAAGATATAGGATGAGCGCCAGGAAAACGTACAGCGGTGGCAGCCATCTTGGCACTATACAACCGCAGATATTTTCCCCAATCTTTTGCTTGTTAGAAACAAAATGCTAAACACCATGTACTGTGCTCCTCTATACAGGGTCCCAATAACAGTGCCGTAAACCATGTACTGTGCTCCTCTATACAGGGTCACTATAACAGTGCCGTAAACCATGTACTGTGCTCCTCTATACAGGGTCACTATAACAGTGCCGTAAACCATGTACTGTGCTCCTCTATACAGGGTCACTATAAAAGTGCTGTAAACCATGTACTGTGCTCCTCTATACAGGGTCACTATAACAGTGCCATAAACCATGTACTGTGCTCCTCTATAAAGGGTCACTATAACAGTGCCGTAAACCATGTACTGTGCTCCTCTATACAGGGTGACAATAACAGTGCCGTATACCATGTACTGTGCTCCTCTATACAGGGTCACAATAACAGTGCCGTATACCATGTACTGTGCTCCTCTATACAGGGTCACAATAACAGTGCCGTATACCATGTACTGTGCTCCTCTATACAGGGTCACAATAACAGTGCCGTATACCATGTACTGT
Organism: Ranitomeya imitator; assembly: GCF_032444005.1. Classification (NCBI taxonomy): domain Eukaryota; kingdom Metazoa; phylum Chordata; class Amphibia; order Anura; family Dendrobatidae; genus Ranitomeya; species Ranitomeya imitator. The sequence goes on from NC_091288.1 coordinate 14,331,381, forward strand.
GCTCCTCTATACAGGGTCACTATAACAGTGCCGTAAACCATGTACTGTGCTCCTCTATACAGGGTCACTATAACAGTGCCGTAAACCATGTACTGTGCTCCTCTATACAGGGTCACTATAAAAGTGCTGTAAACCATGTACTGTGCTCCTCTATACAGGGTCACTATAACAGTGCCATAAACCATGTACTGTGCTCCTCTATAAAGGGTCACTATAACAGTGCCGTAAACCATGTACTGTGCTCCTCTATACAGGATCACAATAACAGTGCCGTATACCATGTACTGTGCTCCTCTATACAGGGTCACTATAACAGTGCCGTATACCATGTACTGTGCTCTATACAGCGTCACTATAACAGTGCCGTATACCATGTACTGTGCTCCTCTATACAGGGTGACAATAACAGTGCCGTATACCATGTACTGTGCTCCTCTATACAGGGTCACAATAACAGTGCCGTATACCATGTACTGTGCTCCTCTATACAGGGTCACAATAACAGTGCCGTATACCATGTACTGTGCTCCTCTATACAGGGTCACAATAACAGTGCCGTATACCATGTACTGTGCTCCTCTATACAGGGTCACTATAACAGTGCCGTATACCATGTACTGTGCTCCTCTATACAGGGTGACAATAACAGTGCCGTAAACCATGTACTGTGCTCCTCTATACAGGGTCACTATAACAGTGCCGTATACCATGTACTGTGCTCCTCTATATAGGGTGACAATAACAGTGCCGTATACCATGTTCTGTGCTCCTCTATATAGGGTGACAATTACAGTGCCGTATACCATGTTCTGTGCTCCTCTATACAGGGTCACAGTAACAGTGCCATATACCATATACTATCCTTCTCTATACAGTGTCACTATAACAGTGCCGTATACCATGTACTGTGCTCATCTATACAGGGTGACTATAACAGTGCCGTATACCATGTACTGTGCTCCTCTATACAGGGTCACAATAACAGTGCCGTATACCATGTACTGTGCTCCTCTATATAGGGTGACAATAACCGTGCCGTATACCATGTTCTGTGCTCCTCTATATAGGGTGACAATTACAGTGCCGTATACCATGTACTGTGCTCCTCTATACAGGGTCACAATAACAGTGCCGTATACCATGTACTGTGTTCTCTATACAGGGTGACAATAATAGTGCCGTATACCATGTACTGTGCTCTATACAGGGTCACTATAACTGTGCCGTATACTATGCATGTGCTCCTCTATACAGGGTGACAATAACAGTGCCGTATACCATGTACTGTGCTCCTCTATAGAGGGTCCCAATAACAGTGCCGTATACCATGTACTCTGCTCCTCTATACAGGGTCACAATAACAGTGCCGTATACCATGTACTCTGCTCCTCTATACAGGGTCCCAGTAACAGTGCCGTATACCATGTACTCTGCTCCTCTATACAGGGTCCCAATAACAGTGCCGTATACCATGTACTCTGCTCCTCTATACAGGGTCCCAATAACAGTGCCGTATACCATGTACTCTGCTCCTCTATACAGGGTCACAATAACAGTGCCGTATACCATGTACTGTGCTCCTCTATACAGGGTCACAATAACAGTGCCGTATACCATGTACTGTGCTCCTCTATACAGGGTCACAATAACAGTGCCATATACCATGTACTGTGTTCTCTATACAGGGTGACAATAATAGTGCCGTATACCATGTACTGTGCTCTATACAGGGTCACTATAACAGTGCCGTATACTATGCATGTGCTCCTCTATACAGGGTGACAATAACAGTGCCGTATACCATGTACTGTGCTCCTCTATAGAGGGTCACTATAACAGTGCCGTATACCATGTACTGTGCTCCTCTATACAGGGTCACAATAACAGTGCCGTAAACCATGTACTGTGCTCCTCTATACAGGGTCACTATAAAAGTGCTGTAAACCATGTACTGTGCTCCTCTATACAGGGTCACTATAACAGTGCCATAAACCATGTACTGTGCTCCTCTATAAAGGGTCACTATAACAGTGCCGTAAACCATGTACTGTGCTCCTCTATACAGGGTGACAATAACAGTGCCGTATACCATGTACTGTGCTCCTCTATACAGGGTCACAATAACAGTGCCGTATACCATGTACTGTGCTCCTCTATACAGGGTCACAATAACAGTGCCGTATACCATGTACTGTGCTCCTCTATACAGGGTCACTATAACAGTGCCGTAAACCATGTACTGTGCTCCTCTATACAGGGTCACTATAACAGTGCCGTAAACCATGTACTGTGCTCCTCTATACAGGGTCACTATAAAAGTGCTGTAAACCATGTACTGTGCTCCTCTATACAGGGTCACTATAACAGTGCCATAAACCATGTACTGTGCTCCTCTATAAAGGGTCACTATAACAGTGCCGTAAACCATGTACTGTGCTCCTCTATACAGGATCACAATAACAGTGCCGTATACCATGTACTGTGCTCCTCTATACAGGGTCACTATAACAGTGCCGTATACCATGTACTGTGCTCCTCTATACAGCGTCACTATAACAGTGCCGTATACCATGTACTGTGCTCCTCTATACAGGGTGACAATAACAGTGCCGTATACCATGTACTGTGCTCCTCTATACAGGGTCACAATAACAGTGCCGTATACCATGTACTGTGCTCCTCTATACAGGGTCACAATAACAGTGCCGTATACCATGTACTGTGCTCCTCTATACAGGGTCACAATAACAGTGCCGTATACCATGTACTGTGCTCCTCTATACAGGGTCACTATAACAGTGCCGTATACCATGTACTGTGCTCCTCTATACAGGGTGACAATAACAGTGCCGTAAACCATGTACTGTGCTCCTCTATACAGGGTCACTATAACAGTGCCGTATACCATGTACTGTGCTCCTCTATATAGGGTGACAATAACAGTGCCGTATACCATGTTCTGTGCTCCTCTATATAGGGTGACAATTACAGTGCCGTATACCATGTTCTGTGCTCCTCTATACAGGGTCACAGTAACAGTGCCATATACCATATACTATCCTTCTCTATACAGTGTCACTATAACAGTGCCGTATACCATGTACTGTGCTCATCTATACAGGGTGACTATAACAGTGCCGTATACCATGTACTGTGCTCCTCTATACAGGGTCACAATAACAGTGCCGTATACCATGTACTGTGCTCCTCTATATAGGGTGACAATAACCGTGCCGTATACCATGTTCTGTGCTCCTCTATATAGGGTGACAATTACAGTGCCGTATACCATGTACTGTGCTCCTCTATACAGGGTCACAATAACAGTGCCGTATACCATGTACTGTGTTCTCTATACAGGGTGACAATAATAGTGCCGTATACCATGTACTGTGCTCTATACAGGGTCACTATAACTGTGCCGTATACTATGCATGTGCTCCTCTATACAGGGTGACAATAACAGTGCCGTATACCATGTACTGTGCTCCTCTATAGAGGGTCCCAATAACAGTGCCGTATACCATGTACTCTGCTCCTCTATACAGGGTCACAATAACAGTGCCGTATACCATGTACTCTGCTCCTCTATACAGGGTCCCAGTAACAGTGCCGTATACCATGTACTCTGCTCCTCTATACAGGGTCCCAATAACAGTGCCGTATACCATGTACTCTGCTCCTCTATACAGGGTCCCAATAACAGTGCCGTATACCATGTACTCTGCTCCTCTATACAGGGTCACAATAACAGTGCCGTATACCATGTACTGTGCTCCTCTATACAGGGTCACAATAACAGTGCCGTATACCATGTACTGTGCTCCTCTATACAGGGTCACAATAACAGTGCCATATACCATGTACTGTGTTCTCTATACAGGGTGACAATAATAGTGCCGTATACCATGTACTGTGCTCTATACAGGGTCACTATAACAGTGCCGTATACTATGCATGTGCTCCTCTATACAGGGTGACAATAACAGTGCCGTATACCATGTACTGTGCTCCTCTATAGAGGGTCACTATAACAGTGCCGTATACCATGTACTGTGCTCCTCTATACAGGGTCACAATAACAGTGCCGTAAACCATGTACTGTGCTCCTCTATACAGGGTCACTATAAAAGTGCTGTAAACCATGTACTGTGCTCCTCTATACAGGGTCACTATAACAGTGCCATAAACCATGTACTGTGCTCCTCTATAAAGGGTCACTATAACAGTGCCGTAAACCATGTACTGTGCTCCTCTATACAGGGTGACAATAACAGTGCCGTATACCATGTACTGTGCTCCTCTATACAGGGTCACAATAACAGTGCCGTATACCATGTACTGTGCTCCTCTATACAGGGTCACAATAACAGTGCCGTATACCATGTACTGTGCTCCTCTATACAGGGTCACAATAACAGTGCCGTATACCATGTACTGTGCTCCTCTATACAGGGTCACTATAACAGTGCCGTAAACCATGTACTGTGCTCCTCTATACAGGGTCACTATAACAGTGCCGTAAACCATGTACTGTGCTCCTCTATACAGGGTCACTATAAAAGTGCTGTAAACCATGTACTGTGCTCCTCTATACAGGGTCACTATAACAGTGCCATAAACCATGTACTGTGCTCCTCTATAAAGGGTCACTATAACAGTGCCGTAAACCATGTACTGTGCTCCTCTATACAGGATCACAATAACAGTGCCGTATACCATGTACTGTGCTCCTCTATACAGGGTCACTATAACAGTGCCGTATACCATGTACTGTGCTCCTCTATACAGCGTCACTATAACAGTGCCGTATACCATGTACTGTGCTCCTCTATACAGGGTGACAATAACAGTGCCGTATACCATGTACTGTGCTCCTCTATACAGGGTCACAATAACAGTGCCGTATACCATGTACTGTGCTCCTCTATACAGGGTCACAATAACAGTGCCGTATACCATGTACTGTGCTCCTCTATACAGGGTCACAATAACAGTGCCGTATACCATGTACTGTGCTCCTCTATACAGGGTCACTATAACAGTGCCGTATACCATGTACTGTGCTCCTCTATACAGGGTGACAATAACAGTGCCGTAAACCATGTACTGTGCTCCTCTATACAGGGTCACTATAACAGTGCCGTATACCATGTACTGTGCTCCTCTATATAGGGTGACAATAACAGTGCCGTATACCATGTTCTGTGCTCCTCTATATAGGGTGACAATTACAGTGCCGTATACCATGTTCTGTGCTCCTCTATACAGGGTCACAGTAACAGTGCCATATACCATATACTATCCTTCTCTATACAGTGTCACTATAACAGTGCCGTATACCATGTACTGTGCTCCTCTATACAGGGTGACTATAACAGTGCCGTATACCATGTACTGTGCTCCTCTATACAGGGTCACAATAACAGTGCCGTATACCATGTACTGTGCTCCTCTATATAGGGTGACAATAACCGTGCCGTATACCATGTTCTGTGCTCCTCTATATAGGGTGACAATTACAGTGCCGTATACCATGTACTGTGCTCCTCTATACAGGGTCACAATAACAGTGCCGTATACCATGTACTGTGTTCTCTATACAGGGTGACAATAATAGTGCCGTATACCATGTACTGTGCTCTATACAGGGTCACTATAACTGTGCCGTATACTATGCATGTGCTCCTCTATACAGGGTCCCAGTAACAGTGCCGTATACCATGTACTCTGCTCCTCTATACAGGGTCCCAATAACAGTGCCGTATACCATGTACTCTGCTCCTCTATACAGGGTCCCAATAACAGTGCCGTATACCATGTACTCTGCTCCTCTATACAGGGTCACAATAACAGTGCCGTATACCATGTACTGTGCTCCTCTATACAGGGTCACAATAACAGTGCCGTATACCATGTACTGTGCTCCTCTATACAGGGTCACAATAACAGTGCCATATACCATGTACTGTGTTCTCTATACAGGGTGACAATAATAGTGCCGTATACCATGTACTGTGCTCTATACAGGGTCACTATAACAGTGCCGTATACTATGCATGTGCTCCTCTATACAGGGTGACAATAACAGTGCCGTATACCATGTACTGTGCTCCTCTATAGAGGGTCACAATAACAGTGCCGTATACCATGTACTCTGCTCCTCTATACAGGGTCACAATAACAGTGCCGTATACCATGTACTGTGCTCCTCTATACAGCGTCACAATAACAGTGCCGTATACCATGTACTGTGCTCCTCTATAGAGGGTCACTATAACAGTGCCGTATACCATGTACTGTGCTCCTCTATACAGGGTCACAATAACAGTGCCGTATACCATGTACTGTGCTCCTCTATACAGGGTCCCAATAACAGTGCCGTATACCATGTACTCTGCTCCTCTATACAGGGTCACAATAACAGTGCCGTATACCATGTACTGTGCTCCTCTATACAGGGTCACAATAACAGTGCCGTATACCATGTACTGTGCTCCTCTATACAGGGTCACAATAACAGTGCCGTATACCATGTACTGTGCTCCTCTATAGAGGGTCACTATAACAGTGCCGTATACCATGTACTGTGCTCCTCTATAGAGGGTCACTATAACAGTGCCGTATACCATGTACTGTGCTCCTCTATACAGGGTGACAATAACAGTGCCGTATACCATGTTCTGTGCTCCTCTATAGAGGGTCACTATAACAGTGCCGTATACCATGTACTGTGCTCCTCTATACAGGGTCCCAATAACAGTGCCGTAAACCATGCACTGTGCTCCTCTATACAGGGTCACTATAACAGTGCCGTATATCATGTACTGTGCTCCTGTATACAGGGTCCCAATAACAGTGCCGTATACCATGTACTGTGCTCCTGTATACAGGGTCCCAATAACAGTGCCGTATACCATGTACTGTGCTCCTCTATACAGGGTCAAATAACAGTGCCGTATACCATGTACTGTGCTCCTCTATACAGGGTCCAATAACAGTGCCGTATACCATGTACCGTGCTCCTCTATACAGGGTGACAATACCAGTGCCGTATACCATGTACTGTGCTCCTCTATACAGGGTCCAATAACAGTGCCGTATACCATGTACTGTGCTCCTCTATACAGGGTGACAATAACAGTGCCGTACACCATATACTGTGTTTCTCTATACAGGGTCACAATAACAGTGCCGTATACCATGTACTGTGCTCCTCTATACAGGGTGACAATAACAGTTCCATAAACCATGTACTCTTCTCCTCTATACAGGGTCACAATAACAGTGCCGTATACCATGTACTGTGCTCCTCTATACAGGGTGACAATAACAGTGCCGTATACCATATACTGTGTTTCTCTATACAGGGTCACAATAACAGTGCCGTATACCATGTACTGTGTCCCTCTATACAGGGTCACAATAACAGTGCCGTATACCATGTACTGTGCTCCTCTATACAGGGTCCCAATTACAGTGCCGTATACCATGTACTGTGCTCTATAAAGGGTCACAATAACAGTGCCGTATACCATGTACTGTGCTCCTCTATACAGGGTCACAATAACAGTGCCGTATACCATATACTGTGCTCTATACAGGGTCACAATAACAGTGCCGTATACCATATACTGTGTTTCTCTATACAGGGTCCAATAATAGTGCCGTATACCATATACTGTGCTGTATGTGATGTCATCCTAGATAGAGGCTTGTGATGTCATCCTAGACGGCGGCACGTGATGTCATCCTTGATAGAGGCTCGTGATGCCATCCTAGACGGCGGCTGGTGATGCCATCCTAGACGGCGGCTGGTGATGCCATCCTAGACGGCGGCTGGTGATGCCATCCTAGACGGCGGCTGGTGATGCCATCCTAGACGGCGGCTGGTGATGCCATCCTAGACGGCGGCTGGTGATGCCATCCTAGACGGCGGCTCGTGATGCCATCCTAGACTGCGGCTCGTGATGTCATCATACGCAGCGGCACGTGATGTCATCCTTTGTAGACAATGGCTGTAGACGGCCACATTTGCTGCATTACCAGAGCCTGAAACTTCTGAGATGCGGTGACCCTGAAGAACCTCACACTATGCAGCATTTCACAGCAGTGTCGTATCGACCGGACAGGAAAGATCAATAGTGAGGGTTTTTTTTTTCAACTTGTTCTAAAATCAGAATTAATTGCTGCTTATAAAAAGATCACAGATAAATTCAGCTCATGTTTCAATCCTAAAGCTCGAAACTGGTAATACCGAGGAGCGTTCCCCCTAAAACTGATAGAAGAAAGTGTCAACTTCACTCTCCACCAATCTGTCAGATGAGGTAGGACATGCCGTGACATCACAAGTCCAACCTGACCGTAAAGTGATGACATCACGCACTCTCACCAGACTCCAAGACTTCTCCTACCACCAAGAAGCATCAAGCAGAGGATCTGACCACAGACTTATCTTGGGATCTAAGCAGTGGTCTAGCTAAATAGGTTACATCGAAGCCAGGACCCCAAAGCCAATCCGACATAGAATATCTGAGGGGTCTAGTCTGGGGTCTCTAATAATTTTAGGGTCTGAGTTCAGGATTTATTTAGTGCTCTGAAATTTAGCAAAAATCATGCAAAAGACAAAAAGGGTCAGATGACAAAGACCAAGCTGGGTTCCCATGATGGTGCCAGGTTTTACCCTTACTGGCACTCTTGCATCAGGTCCTTACTCCTTTATTTTGTGACTATGGAAGTGCGTCTGTAAAGTGAATCCTCACCCAACAGCAAAGCTTTGAGCTCCAACCAGGGCCCATTATATCTGCGCCCCTTTAAGCAGCACAGTATAAGTGATCACTGATGGTAATGATTGGATTATGTGATCCCGATACCTCGAGCACCCAACCTGTATCTCCTAGCTTCAGAGAGGATACACGCATCACTAGGTGAACCCTGAAAATTATCTGAACCTACAATTTTCCAGACCATGTTCTTAGAATCCCCCACTAAATTTAGCTGCATTTCGCCCAGTGCTTCTGAAAAAAACAAAGATGGTTTACATCGAAAAGCAAATTAAAGAGTCACATCGTCTACAAGTGATAATCCTGAGACGTCAGCTGTGCGACAGGAAAAGTCAGCAAACAGGATGATAAGGTGAAATGCGGGGCCGCCCGTCCGTCCCAAAATATCCTCAGTAAAAATAAATGCCTGACATCATCGCCGTCTTCCAAGAGCCATAAATGCTTTATTATTCCATGAGAATGGCTTGTTTTAATCAGTAACAATTTGGGGTATATACAATTTTTTTTTAAATTTATTTTTATTCCATTTTCCTGTTCAGCAAGGTCATCGAAAAACAGGATGGGTGCACAATACCTGCCGATTACACACACATCATTGTGACATGATCAATGCAGAAGTTATTAGCGCCATTGTATGCCTTTAATATGAGTTCTAGTATGGCAGACATCAGGGTCTTCATCAGGCTAGCACTAACCCATTATGACTCCACTAGATGGTAACCAGATTCTAACGCATCGGGTATTCGAGAATATGTATGCGTAGTGTGTAACAGCCCACGTAGTGTATAGCACAGCCCACGTAGTGTATAGCACAGCCCACGTAGTGTATAGCACAGCCCACGTAGTGTATTGCACAGCCCACGTAGTACATTGCGCAGCCCACGTAGTACATTGCCCAGCCCACGTAGTACATTGCCCAGCCCACGTAGTACATTGCCCAGCCCACGTAGTACATTGCGCAGCCCACGTAGTACATTGCGCAGCCCACGTATTATATTGCGCAGCCCACGTATTATATTGCGCAGCCCACGTAGTATATTGCGCAGCCCACGTAGTACATTGCCCAGCCCACGTAGTACATTGCCCAGCCCACGTAGTACATTGCAAAGCCCACGTAGTACATTGCCCAGCCCACGTAGTACATTGCCCAGCCCACGTAGTACATTGCCCAGCCCACGTAGTACATTGCCCAGCCCACGTAGTACATTGCGCAGCCCACGTAGTATATTGCGCAGCCCACGTAGTATATTGCGCAGCCCACGTAGTACATTGCGCAGCCCACGTAGTACATTGCGCAGCCCACGTAGTATATTGCGCAGCCCACGTGTTATATTGCGCAGCCCACGTAGTACATTGCGCAGCCCACGTAGTACATTGCGCAGCCCACGTAGTATATTGCGCAGCCCACGTGTTATATTGCGCAGCCCACGTAGTATATTGCGCAGCCCACGTAGTACATTGCGCAGCCCACGTATTGCGCAGCCCACGTAGTATATTGCGCAGCCCACGTAGTATATTGCGCAGCCCACGTAGTACATTGCGCAGCCCACGTAGTACATTGCGCAGCCCACGTAGTACATTGCACAGCCCACGTATTATATTGCGCAGCCCACGTAGTATATTGTGCAGCCCACGTAGTATATTGCGCAGCCCACGTAGTACATTGCGCAGCCCACGTAGTACATTGCGCAGCCCACGTAGTACATTGCGCAGCCCACGTATTATATTGCGCAGCCCACGTAGTACATTGGCCAGCCCACGTAGTATATTGCGCAGCCCACGTATTATATTGCGCAGCCCACGTAGTACATTGGCCAGCCCACGTAGTATATTGCACAGCCCACGTATTATATTGCGCAGCCCACGTATTACATTGCTCAGCCCATGTAGTATATTGCACAGCGCACGTTGTATATAGCAATGTGGGCATCATATCCCTGTTAAAAAAAAGAATTAAAATAAAAAAAAGTTATATACTCACCTTCCGTCGGCCCCCTGGATCCAGGAAGCGGTTACCGAATCTCCTCGTGCGCTCCGGTCTCAAGAGTGCATTGCGGTCTTGTGAGATGATGATGTAGCGGTCTTGCGAGACCACCACGTCATCATCTCGCAAGATCGCAATGCATGGCGCGGTCACCAGAGCGTCGCGAGTAGTGGCCGACGGACGGTGAGTATATAACGATTTTTTATTTTTTTAAATTATTTTTAACATTAGATCTTTTTACTATTGATGCTGCATACGCAGCATCAATAGTAAAAAGTTGGTCACACAGGGTTAATAGCAGCGTTTACAGAGTGCGTTACCCGCGGCATAACGCGGTCCGTTACCGCCGGCATTAACCCTGTGTGAGCGCTGACCGGAGGGGAGTATGCGGGCGCCGGCCACTGACTGCGGGGAGGAAGGAGCAGCCATTTTCTTCCGAACTGTGCCCGTCGCTGATTGGTCGTGGCTGTTTTGCCGCGACCAATCAGCGACTTGGATTTCCATGACAGACGGAGGCCGCGACCAATGAATATCCGTGACAGACAGAAAGACGGAAGTGACCCTTAGACAATTATATAGTAGATAATGACATTTTAGGGTGGGAGTTTCCTGATGTAGTAGGAGACGGGGGCACCCTTACGAAGGGTTTAAACTGCCTTGATCAGAAGGATGTCGGGTGTAAAAAAAAAAAAAAAAAAAAAAAAAAAAAAAAAAGCTAAGTGGTAACACAACCACAGCAGACCCAGTCCTAAAACAAGCCGTTATGGCAAGTTTTGGTGCAGTGTATCGGTTCGGAGTTCGGACTGTTTAGCTCACAGTGCATTGTCTAGAATGATACAACTGTAGCAAATCATCAAAAGTCTAACATACAAGAGAGTTTCTGTTTAATAACTTGAAAAAAAAAAAAGAAATTCGAACACAAACTGTTACAAAGTTGCAGAACTTTTCATTCTACAATGATTAAGGCTCATTTACATAGAAGCGGTGAACCCCTTTTAAGTTGTAAAGTTTGAGCCTGCCATGACGGGGCAGCCGCTGCGTGTACAATAAGTCACGTATTAAGTGCATATTCTGCACGGTGCATCGTTTTTACTTTGCAGGAGCGTGTCGATCTCTCTGCCACCGCGCACAGGGCTCGGCCTCCTAACTGATGTGTGCCCGGCATAGCGAACAGTGTAGAACAGTAAACAATGTGTCAAAGTCCGCACGGCGAGTAATTAGGAGCCGCCCCTTTTATTGACTTTCCACCATAAATACGGCTCAATATAACTTCACTGCAAGTAAAAATATCAAATTGCGTCACACGGTCCAGTCTAGCTACATAGTGTGAAGAGTAGATCTGCAAGCGTCAGATTTAGGCTATGTGCACACGTCGGGATTCTTTGCAGAAATTTCCTGAACAAAACCGGACTTTTTCCTCAGGAAATCCGCATGCGTTTTTTGTGCGGATTTTTCGCGGATTCTTCACTTATTTTCTATCCATGTCATATGCTCTGGTCACAGCCAAAGCTGAAGTCTGGGTGCATTGAGGGGCTTCAGATGATCCACAATTATAGGAAAAGTCACAAGTGACAGCAGAGCGCAGCTCATCTATAAACACCTACAAAAACCTTCCGAGCAGTAAAAAGAACAGAATTATTTTGCTTTTAAGCTTGGGATGTGATCGAAGGATAAATTACACCACAATTTCCGATGATGGCAAAATGTGTGCAAAAGCAATTTGCAATTTATTAGACCGCAATGGCGCAAAATGCAGCTCGGTGACACGTCTGCACCGCGACTAAACAACAATCACGCTGCAAGTGACCAATAAAAAGCACAAAGCGGCGGAGAGAGAAAAAGTCAGCTGTGCACGGAGAGTAATACAGCCCAATGTCAAACAGCCACATGAATTGGAAATGTTAGAAATCTTACAGGATTCGTGTAATTGCACAAAAAAAGCAAAATCTGTTTCAAACTGGTAATTTTGCACTTAATGGTAACATTAAAATTATTTGCGCGCTGTATGACACCATTTTTTTTCCACTGCATGGTGGTATAATTTGTTAAATGCTTTAGCTTTTTTTTTTTATTTAGGGGCTGTTTTACACAGCAGTTTGGGCGCAGTATATTGCCATTACATGGAAACTGTTTGGTAGTCTTATTTGGACAATGCGTTGTATTAAGTGAGCACTGTTTGGCGGTAATAGGCGAGTACATTATGATAACCTTATTTTTACCCATAATGTAGTCACTATATGGTGATCCTATATGAACACTATATGTCAACTGACTGTAGATTGTTTTTATTGGGGGCGAGGTATAGTGGCATTATTTGGGCACTATATGGTGGGCTTATTTGACAACTGTATGGTGAACTTAACTCCACCATACAGTGTTCAAATAAGTCCACCATACGGTGCTCAAATAAGTCCACCATACGGTGCTCAAATAAGTCCATCATACGGTGTTCAAATAAGTCCACCATACAGTGTTCAAATAACTCCACTATACAGTGCTCAAATAAGTCCACCATACAGTGTTCAAATAATAAGTCCACCATACAATGTTCAAATAAGTCCACCATACAATGTTCAAATAAGTCCACCATACAGTGCTCAAATAAGTCCACCATACAGTGCTCAAATAAGTCCACCATACAGTGCTCAAATAAGTCCACCATACAGTGCTCAAATAAGTCCACCATACCGTGCTCAAATAAGTCCACCATACAGTGCTCAAATAAGTCCCCCATACAGTGCTCAAATAAGTCCACCATACAATGCTCAAATAAGTCCCCATACAGTGCTCAAATAAGTTCACCATACCGTGCTCAAATAAGTCCCCCATACAGTGCTCAAATAAGTCCACCATACGTGCTCAAATAAGTCCACCATACAGTGCTCAAATAAGTCCACCATACAGTGCTCAAATAAGTCCACCATACTGTGCTCAAATAAGTCCACCATACAGTGCTCAAATAAGTCTACCATACCGTGCTCAAATGACAACTGTATGGTGGACTTATTTGAGCACTGTATGGTGGACTTATTTGAGCACGGTATGGTGGACTTATTTGAGCACTGTTTGGTGGACTTATTTGAGCACGGTATGGTGGACTTATTTGAGCACTGTTTGGTGGACTTATTTGAGCACGGTATGGTGGACTTATTTGAGCACGGTATGGTGGACTTATTTGAGCACTGTTTGGTGGACTTATTTGAGCACTGTATGGTGGACTTATTTGAGCACTGTATGGTGGACTTATTTGAGCACGGTATGGTGGACTTATTTGAGCACGGTATGGTGGACTTATTTGAGCACTGTTTGGTGGACTTATTTGAGCACGGTATGGTGGACTTATTTGAGCACGGTATGGTGGACTTATTTGAGCACTGTTTGGTGGACTTATTTGAGCACTGTATGGTGGACTTATTTGAGCACTGTATGGTGGACTTATTTGAGCACTGTATGGTGGACTTATTTGAGCACGCTATGGTGGACTTATTTGCGCACGGTATGGTGGACTTATTTGAGCACGGTTTGGTGGACTTATTTGAGCACGCTATGGTGGACTTATTTGCGCACGGTATGGTGGACTTATTTGAGCACGGTTTGGTGGACTTATTTGAGCACGGTTTGGTGGACTTATTTGAGCACCATATGGTGGACCGATTTGAGCAGGGTTTGGTGGACTTATTTGAGTACTGTATGATGCATTATTTGGAAATTGCATTGGATTATTATTAGGGCTTGGTATGGCAGCATCATTTGAGCACGGTGTGTAGTTTTCACTATGGTCAGTGTATGGTAATTATTTTTCTGGATACTGCTTCCAAAAAAGGGCTTCATGCAACGATTTTCCCATGAGCCTCTACAGTGTGAGTTTTGGCCCCAAGGACCAGAGCTGTCAACCTATTACCAATCAACCCGACCAAAATGGTCACTGACAGAACAGAAATTTAAAGTCATTTTATAAAGCTATTCAGTTCTTTCTTAGATGTATCTGCTTCTTGGAAAGCTGGATGACAATCAAATCTCCAATCTTTGAACCCTCCGGAGTGTCAGATCTGCCTAATTATGCAGAAATTTGCAGACTGGGAAGATCATTTCATAATTACACATATGTGGCACGTGGGACTTTTGGAAATATGGGTGACGACCTCTTTAGAAGGGTTCATGTGGATGATTTAGTTGTCACTCAGCTTTTCCAGGAACAGATATATCTGCGAGGCATTTTTACAAGACGGCGACTCCAGATGTCCATCTACTGTACGTTCGGTAATTTCGAGACGATGTGAGAAGAGTCTTGCTGCACTTGTGAATTTTACAGTGTCAAATAAATATTTCACATACCTCTGTAAGTATAAGCCCCCTCCAATATACACACACCTCACGACGAGCGCGGGAGAGGGACACGCAGAGCGATGCCGCTCCCTGGATTTTTCTGCAGCAACAAAACATTAAAAAAATGTATCACTACCATCCCTTCCAATGGGAGTGATTGTTCTGTTCCCAGCCACTCGCTCCTCTAATTAGGGGAATTCCTAACCCGGTAACACTTCCTTTATCAAGACATCTGCACAGAGATCCAGTGTTCTCCTTTACATCCAGTGTCCCCAAATACTCCCTATACGTCCTATCATCCAATATTGGGAATGTATTCCTCCGCTCTGGGAAAGCAGCGTGGCAAGACGGCAACTCCAAGAGCAGGTTGTCACTGGGTCAGGAGTAATATGGCCACTGCTGCTGGCACAAGGGCTCACCTACAGGTTATAAGGAGCGGAGGCTGAGCTTCCAAACCTCCACTTCATTCAGGATAAGTCCCAATATAGGAATTGCTAGGGGTCCCAGCGCTCAGACCACCAGAGATCAGTAAGTTATCACCCAATTTTACATATGCACACAGTGACTCCACCAGCAGAATAGTGAGTGCAGCTCTGGGGTATAATACAGGAGGTAACTCAGGATCAGTAATGTAATGTATGTACACAGTGACTGCACCAGCAGAATAGTGACTGCAGCTCTGGAGTATAATACAGGATATAACTCAGGATCAGTAATGTAATGTATGTACACAGTGACTGCACCAGCAGAATAGTGAGTGCAGCTCTGGAGTATAATACAGGATGTAACTCAGGATCAGTAATGTAATGTATGTACACAGTGACTGCACCAGCAGAATAGTGAGTGCAGCTCTGGAGTATAATACAGGATGTAACTCAGGATCAGTAATGTAATGTATGTACACAGTGACTGCACCAACAGAATAGTGAGTGCAGCTCTGGAGTATAATACAGGAGGTAACTCAGGATCAGTAATGTATGTACACAGTAACTGCACCAGCAAAATAGTGAGTGCAGCTCTGGGGTATAATACAGGATGTAACTCAGGATCAGTAATGTAATGTATGTACACAGTGACTGCACCAGCAGAATAGTGAGTGCAGCTCTGGAGTATAATACAGGATGTAACTCAGGATCAGTAATGTAATGTATGTACACAGTGACTGCACCAGCAGAATAGTGAGTGCAGCTCTGGGGTATAATACAGGATGTAACTCCGGATCAGTAATGTAATGTATGTACACAGTGACTGCACCAACAGAATAGTGAGTGCAGCTCTGGAGTATAATACAGGAGGTAACTCAGGATCAGTAATGTATGTACACAGTAACTGCACCAGCAAAATAGTGAGTGCAGCTCTGGGGTATAATACAGGATGTAACTCAGAATCAGTAATGTAATGTATGTACACAGTGACTGCACCAGCAGAATAGTGAGTGCAGCTCTGGAGTATAATACAGGAGGTAACTCAGGATCAGTAATGTAATGTATGTACACGGTGCCTCCACCAGCAGAATAGTGAGTGCAGCTCTGGTGTATAATACAGGACGTATCTCAGGATCAGTAATGTAATGTATGTACACAGTGACTGCACCAGCAGAATAGTGAGTGCAGCTCTGGAGTATAATACAGGATGTAACTCAGGATCAGTAATGTAATGTATGTACACAGTGACTGTACCAGCAGAATAGTGAGTGCAGCTCTGGAGTATAGTACAGGATGTTACTCAGGATCAGTAATGTAATGTATGTACACAGTGACTGCACCAGCAGAATAGTGAGTGCAGCTCTGGGGTATAATACAGGATGTAACTCAGGATCAGTATTGTAATGTATGTACACAGTGACTGCACCAGCAGAATAATGAGTGCAGCTCTGGAGTATAATACAGGATGCCACTGTAGTGATTTTTTTTTACATTAAATACTTGCATACATTATATTGTTAAACCGTAGAAGAAAGTGAATATAGACGATATAAGGAAATCCCTCTTGTTTGTGGACTGTTGGCTTGAGGACACTTTATGAGAACACTTGTGATGGAAGCAGCTGACATTCCTCAGGTACAGATTTATAACTGGAGATAAGAAACAATATAGTTAAAAATGAAACCTGAAGAATGGAAAGAAGCCGGGTCTGTGCAGTTGTCATTTCTTGGTTGCGAACTACTTCATCCCAAAGTCACTTATTGCCCTGATTGATCCATGTTGTTATAGTGATATTTAGCATTTTCATTCTGCAGTGATTCATTTCACGATTCTGTATCGTGGGCAGCTCCTTTTTTCGGATACAAGGCTCCAAATCCCCCACTAAGACAATGCAATAATTATGTCCCCCTAGAGGAGCTCAGGTGCAGCTATATGATACAAAGATATATGTTTATATACTGATTATATGGTTATATAGTGTCGGCTGCTGCTAGGAAAGAGACCAAAATCTGAAAAATACCTATATCCAAGGGCGTAGCTATCACAGTGACCGCTACAACCTGGCCAGGTGAGTGAGGGGCCCGCCGACGCCAGAAAATACTTCAGCTGGATGTGCATCCTCGGATGCACATTCAACTGAAGTGTATTGCAATGCACAGACCCCTATGGTCCATGCACAGCAATACATGCAGACGGCAATTAGAGGCCACAAGCTGATGACTGCTTGCACGGGAACGGGGGCACATGGCAGTGACGTCATGTGCTCTTGTCGCTTGCACCCTGAAATCAGCTGCCGGCTTCAGAAGAGGACGCCGCATGGAGGGAAGGGGAGTATTCTCCTTTTTTTTTCTTTTTTAAATCCGTGAGTACACAGCGACCATACTACATGTATGACTATAGGCTATGCATTATACTGTATGAAGGACTATGGAGTACGCTATATTATAAGGAGGACTATGGGGTACATTATAATACATGGAGGACTATGGGGTGCATTATGCTAT